>NC_056505.1:52520499-52543627 GCF_014905685.2 Nematolebias whitei | reverse complement strand
CAGGTGACATGAGTTGAGTGATTACTGAGTGTGCAGCATGACAGAGGCGCTGACAGAGAGCAGAGCTATGACAATAGATGGCTTATTTTTACTAAATATCATATAATTTGTTTTTTCTAGATTAAGTGATAATTTATTTAATTTAAACCAAGTATGAATTTTTACAAACTCAATCTTCATTAATTCAAACATCTGATTTAAGTCTTTACCCGAACAAAAGAAAGTAGTATCGTCTGCAAATAAAACACACTTGAGAATACTAGACACCTTAACTAAATCATTTACATACAAAATAAACAGCTTAGGCCCAAGAACTGAACCTTGAGGTACTCCACATGAGACATTACACAAACTAGATCTAACCTCATCAATCTGTACAAACTGTTTTCTTCTGTTTAAATAGCTAGATATCCACTGTATGGCTAGACCTCTAATACCATATTGTTTCAATTTTTCAAGCAAAATATTGTGATCAATGGTGTCAAAAGCCTTTTTCAAATCAACAAATAGACTTACACAGTATTGCTTCTCATCTATCGCTGTAGTAACCTGTTCCATTAAACCCATCAGAGCCAGACATGTTGAGTTATTAGATCTGAAACCGTATTGCTCATTACTCAAAAGATTATGTTTATCTATAAATTTGTCCAGCCTGGACACAAATAATCTTTCAAGAATTTTAGAAAACTGTGGCAACAACGATATAGGTCTATAATTTCTAAACAAACTTTTCTCACCATTTTTAAAAATTGGAATCACCTTTTCGATTTTCATTCTTTCTGGGAAAATGCCTTTAGAAAATGATAAATTACAGATATATGTAAATGGTTCCAACACATTACTTATTATTTCCTTCACAATCATTGGATCTTTTATCAGCAAATTGTCCAACTACCTTCATTATTTCTTCCTCACTAGTACCGTTAAGAAACATACTGTTTGCACATCCAGTGATCAAATAACTCACATTACCATCTACTTTAGGAATTGACGTTGCAAAACTTAATCCCACATTTGCAAAATAATTATTAAATCCATTTACAATCTCTGTATCATCATAAATTTCCACATTGTTTTCAACAAAATGTTGTGACAATCCCCTATTACCATTTTGTTTACTTAAAACATTGTTAATTACTCGCCATGTCGCTCTCATATCACCACTGCATTTATGTAATAATTGACTATAATATTCCCTTTTATGTTTTCTTATTATCCCTACCAATTTATTTTTATACTTTTTGTATTTTTTTCAGCAGTTAATGTTCTAGATTTCATAAACCATGAATAAAGTTTATTCTTTTTTTTTTACATGCATTCTTCAATCCTTTAGTCATCCAAGGATGATCGACTTTCTTATCTTTTATGTAGATTTTTTACACAATTTTTTTTAACAAAACTTCAAGGATCCTCATAAATTCATCATAAGATTTGTTTACATCATCCACATATACTTCATCCTATTTTTGTATATCTAAATCTTCTTTAAATGTATCCAATGCTTGTTTTGATGCGTTTATTTTTTTATTTATTCTTTTTATTTTTTTTTGGTTTATTATCATCACATTTATAAATTGAAAAAATTGGTAAATGATCACTGATATCCATCATCAATATTCCACTTATCACACCATCATCTTCTATGTTTGTGAATATATTATCGATTAACGTAGCACTGTGAGTTGTTATTCTTGTCGGCCTTAATATCAACGGATATAAATTTAAACTATTCATCAAGTTCATAAATATACTGGTATTATTAGAGTCTGTCATGTTGCCCAAATCAATATTGAAATCACCACATAAAAAAACTTTTTTATTTCCACTCTTAACCAATAATTCTAATATTTTATCTGTAAATGTGTCTATCTTTGAACTTGGCGATCGACACACACAACTTATTATAATAGTTGTTCCATCTTTGTTTATTATTTCCACTGTAATCATTTCCATCATATTATCAACAACCATAGACATTTCTTTAATTAACTTACATTTTATTTCCTTTTTTAAAATATAGCTATTCCTCCACCTCTTTAATTTTTTCTGTTTATATAATGGAAATCATATCCTTCAATGTGGATGTTTTTTATATTTTCATCATTAAGCCATGTCTCCGATAGTGCTATTATTGTAAAAGTTTTTTTATGTTTTGGAGATTTTCTAGCATGTAAGATATATTAGCATTTATACTTCTACAGTTCAAATGAATTATAGAAAGATCATCATTTGTCATGTTAACTTCCTTAAACTGTTCTTCATTGTAGTATTTACTGTCTTTTTTAGCTGGAAAAAGATTTCTATCTAGTTCTTCATCAACATTATATATTTTAAATTCCAAATCCTCATTCGTCATGAGTAAGCTATTGTCTTTCGTTAAACCATTTTACTTAGTCATCCTTATATGTGAATCATCGAGCATAGTTTTCTAATATATCTTATCATATATGCTTATCCAATTTTTTCCAATTCCTTCACATCTTGTATTATCTTCGCTTGCAACCATTCCTGTACTCTAATCCATATCTTTCCATTTCTTGTCCACGTTGAGACTATCTTTTTTCTTTTCCGTAACAACCTTGCTTCGCGTGCAATGATACCATTTCTTTTTGTCAAATGTTCGTTAATAAACACATTAGTTCCCTTAAGTTTGTTTGCCTGCATGATTACTACATTTCTAGATTTCTACTAATGAATTTTACCACAATAATCGGTTTAGATTTCTCATCTTTGTTAGGCAATGTATGACATAGAGAAATGTCTTCATATTTAATGTCTATTTCCTTGTTCTGTAGAAAAGTCACCACCTGTTCTTCGAGAGTCCTCTGTTCTTGTGGAGATGCATCTTCAGCAATACCTTCTCCTGAAGTGGCCTTTGAATATGAAGATTTTAACGCAAGACCAGATATGATTATGTTGTTTTGCCTAGAGTTTTGTTCCAATTCATCCACCCTATGCTCGAGTTCATTTATTTTTTATCCTTCATGTTTAATTGTAATCTTAATTGTTTCACTTCTTCAAACAAACCGATCAAAAGTTTCTGTTGGTTGACAAATTCGTAATTTCAGTACTCATAAAGTTCAGAGATTTCTTTATCTCCTCCATATCATCTGTGTTAGATTCCAATAGATCATGTTTTTTTTGTTTTTGATTTTGCCATTACTCACTGTAACAGCCGCTCTCCTGCTGGTCTTGATTTTTCAAGTCTTGAACCTTAATTAGCCGAAGCCCGATGTCGGATGAAAAAAAGCCACCTCTCTTCCCAGCAGCAGCGGACCCCAAAATTTCCACCCGCCATGTCATAATAATAAATACCCAGTGGGAGACATGGCTGCAGGATCATATCCCCGTTTCCAACGTTTCTCTGCCAGACTTTCTGACCATACAAGCAGATAGAGATTTAAAGAGGAGTGGCAAAAAAAAAGGAGTTGGGTTGGCAGTGCTTGTAAACAACAGATAGTGTAATCCTAGACATGTTACAGTGAAGTGTCATCTCTGCAGTCTAGATACTGAACTGTTAGCAGTAAGTTGTCATCCATATTATTTGCCAAGAGAGTTCACCAGTGTTATTTTGGCAACTGTTTACATTCCACCCAATGCTATTGCCGAGAATGAGTGTGATGTCATCAGCTCCGAGGTTGCTAAGCTACAGACACAACACCCTAGTGCGTTTGTTGCAATATCTGGGAATTTTAATTATGTCTCTCCCTCTGCTACACTTCCGACATTCCAACAGTTTGTCAACTGCTCTACCAGAGAAAACAAAACGCTGGACTTGTTTTATGCAAATGTCAAGGATTCATACATCGCTAAAGCAAGACCACCTCTTGGCAAATAAGATCACAATCTTGTGTTTCTCTGCTCAAAATATAAATCCCTTGTTCAGAGGCAACCTGCAACAAAGAGAACAGTGAGAAAATGGTCAACGGAAGCTGACGAAGCCCTGTGGGGTTGTGTTGATGCTACTGACTGGGATGCACTGTGCCAGCCACATGGAGAGGACATTAATGCCATGACTGAGTGTGTGATCGACTATATAAACTTCTGTGTAAACAACACCATCCCCACCAGAACAGTGAGATCCCCAGTAACAAACCCTGGATTACCACTGACATGAAGGAACTGCTAAACAAGAAAAAAAAAAGCCTTCAGGGAGGGAGACAGGGCATTATTGAGGAGTACACAGAAGCAACTAAAAGTCAAGATCAGAAACAGCAAGGTGGTGTACAAGAAGAAGCTGGAGAGTAAGCTCCAGCAGAACAATATCAGAGAGGTGTGGTCAGGAATGAAAAAGATAACAGGCTTCAAGCAGAAGGAGGATCAGAAGGATGGAAGCCTGGACAGATCCAATGAACTGAACACGTTCTTCAATAGGTTCAGTTCAGGAACAAGCTCAGCATCTTCCTCGCTTGCCCACAGCCAAACAGACATACCACCCTCCATTGACCCAAGGCTGTCCTGTCACACCTCAAATACTGTATCTACCACCTCAGTCATGGACCCTTCTTCTTCTACATATTGGTCTTCAACCAAATCAGAAAATGCCGATACCTCCTTTGCATCCCCCCTCTGCATCTCTAGAAGTCAGGTGAGGAAGCAGCTGGAGAGACTGAACCAGAATAAGGCTGCAGGTCCAGAGGGTGTCAGTCCCAGAGTCTTGAAGGTCTGTGCAGAGCAGCTCTGTGGGGTTCTGCAGCACCTCTTCAACCTTAGCCTGGCCCAGGAGAAGGTTCCAGTGTTGTGGAAAACCTCCTGCCTTGTGTAGTATGCTAAAAGGCTAGGTTAGCTTCGAGCTCCACTACAGTCATATTTTAATAACGGGTTCTCTCTTTTTTGAGCTACTTGACAGATATGTGACAGAGGTACTGTGTTGTCAATGGTTTAATCAGTGACATGAGACGTTAATTTTCTTTGACCCATCAAAATAAATGTGGTCATTTATTAACAGAATCAAAATTTAACATCAAAACATTGTACACTTGATTATACTGATCGGCTCTGATTAATAAAACTTGGCACATTTTACTTAATAAAAACAACAGACATTTCTGAAGATATCTGGATTAATTACTGGCAAGATAGAAGTTTAAAGATGGTAAATGAAGGAGTTTAAATGTAGAGAAAATGTGGAGGAAGATGTAAGTCTGTAGACCAGAACAACACGCTTCTTTCAAACGCAGCTCGCCGTGGTACACTTGTAGTGAAGCCAGTGACGACTCTTTACCTTTGCGGAGAATGGGTCAGCTGTGGTCAAGAGGTCCCTGGCACGCTACCTTTCAGCGTCTCCTCAGGGCGGCTGCGACTCGGCAGGAGTCGTGAGATAATCCATTCCACAGAACAAACTTCCTCAGCAGTTATAGGGCATTTGCCGGGTGGAGCCACAGCGAGGCGTCGTGGCTCCTGCAGAGATGGATGACTCCATCAGCCTGGAAAACTGAGTCCGAAGTTCCACTCAGCAGTGGAAAAACTCCAGAACTCCAGAACTACTCCACAGTACTCCAAGAGACTCAGAAGAACTCTGAGGAACTCCAGCCGAACTCCATCAGAACCAGAAGAACCCACTAACTCACGGAACTGTCGACTTTTAAAGAGTTCTGCTTCTGGTCACTTTTAGGAAGTCCTGATTGGTTGAAGGAACCAACAGGGGTGTGGTTTTAGTGACGTCAGAGGGTCATTACAAGTCAGAAAACAGCCGGAATGTTTTGAGAACGGTTAGTTACAGACGAGAAAATATTTTGGAGAAATGACAGACTTACAGTTGCCAGTTTTCTTATTTACTGTCTGAGAGGTTTAAAAACATGACAGTTCGTTCCAATAACTTGTTTCTTGACTGTCTCCGACTTTTGACCGACATCACTATTCTCATTTCAGACAGAAGATCAAAAATGCATAATTACTTTGTAAAATAGACATTTAACTTGATTTCTAATTTGAATGAGGATTAAAAAATCCTTAATACTGTTTCACAGTTGATTTAAAAGAGTGGTTCACTTCAACATTTAAAAATGGTATGAACTAAACACACTTTTGATTTATCAAGACATTGTAAAATAGTAATGATAATATAAAAAGAGAGTGTTCTTTCAATTGATTAGTTCAGGATACAATTAGAAAGTCTCTGGATGAGCTAATTTGTATTTCTGGATTCAAATCAATGAAATAACAGTTCCTGTCCCATGAAGGTCTTCAGGGGCAGGTTTGATCAGAGGCCTAGTTCACTACACTTGTTCTAGTACCAAAGAAAACTCATCCATTAGTCTTCAATGACTATATACCTGTTGCCCTGACATCCCACATCATGAAGATCCTAGAGAGACTTCTGCTGACCCACCTGACTAAACAAACAAGCACATATCAGGACCCACTGCAGTTTGCTTATCAGCATGGACTTGGAGTTGAAGATGCCATCATACACCTGATTCAGCAAACTCACTGTCATCTATAAAAGGCAGACAGCACTGTGAGAGTCATGTTCTTTGATTTCTCCAGTGCATTTAACAAAATCCAGCCTGATTTGCTTTGTCTAAAACTCCAAAAGACTCAGGTGGAGGCATCAACAATCACCTGGATCAAAGACTAAATGTACTGTACTTATACAGCGCCTTTCTATCTTATTTCAAGATACTCAAAGCGCTTTACACTACAATCTGTGTCCTCATTTACCCATTCATACAGCACTCTACTAGAGCTCTATAAAGCTAATTGAACAAATCATTCTAAAGAGACTAATCAGAGTTTTAGAACACATTCAAACACCGATACGACACACATCAGAGGCTATGAGGGGTTCAGTGTCTTGCCCAGGGACACTTCAGCATGTGACTGCTGGTGCATTCGAACCCCCAACTGTCACATTGGAGGATGACTGCTCTATCCACTCAACCACAGCCACCCAAACAAACTACCTGACAAACAGACCACAGTTTGTGAGACTGAAGGGTTGTGTGTCTAACCAGGTGGTCAGTAGCTCAGGAGCACCACAGGGGACTGTACTCTCACCATTCCTTTTCACTCTGTACACCTTAGATTTCCAGTACAAAACAGACTCCTGTCATCTGCAGAAATATTTTGATGACTCTGCAGTGGTTGGGTGTATCAGAGATGGACAAGAAGCTGAGTACAGGGAACTGGTGGACCGCTTTGTGCCATGGTGTGGAAACAATCATCTCATCTTGAATGTGAACAAAACAAAGGAGATGTTTGTAGATTTTAGGAGAATCAGGAACAGGTCCAACCCTATTTCCATCATGGGAGAAGCAGTGGAGGTGGTGGAGAAGTATAAATACCTTGGGGTTCACCTGGACAACAGCCTGGACCGGAAATGCAACAGTGAAGCGTCTACAAGAAGGTACAGAGCAGACTGTACTTCTTGAGGAAGCTGAAGTCCTTCAACGTTTGCAGCAAAATGCTGCATATCTTCTATAAGTCTGTTTTAGACAGTGCTGTCTCTTGTGCAATCATCTGCTGGGGGAGCAGCACCAGAGAAAGTGACTTAAAAAAATCAACAAGCTCATAAAGAAGGCTGGCTCAGTTCTAGGGACTCCACATGAACCTTTGGAGATGACTGTACAAAGAAGGATTATTAATAAAATTGTACCCCGTAGGTCCAATAAATGTCACATCAATCAGTAGAGTCAAAATAGACAATTTATTAGTAGATAAATCATGAGGCACTTTAATTCCCAATTGTTACAACCAGCGCTGCTCATATGTTCCCCAAGCCTACAAGTCAAAGGAGAAGCTGACAAAACTAAGTGAAAAAGGCCACAAACTTCAGGTTCCCACACAACATGAGAATGGTTCAGGCATCCTGGATGTAAAGTCGTGTGGCTTTAAGCTACATCTGGCGTCAATAGAGGCCATTTAGTAGAAGCAGTCTGTCCCTCAAAGCAAGTCAGACATGTTCAGAAATGTCCGAGCATGCTGTTGTTTCGGGCCTGTGTGGGAAGTACTGACGTTTCTAGGCTAAGCTGATTGAAAACAGATGGTGGAAGCACATACACGCAGCATATACACACACATGAAGGCACATACACTCTCACTCACACACACGCATGCAGTTACACTCAAGCACACACACACACACACACACACACACACACACACGAGTGAGCTGAGAGAGAAAAAGAGACAGATGGACAGAGTCCTTCCCTCCTAATGAAACTGTTAACATGAATTGTTGATTTATAGACAAATTAAGTGAATAATCAAGTTGATGTTATAATCTTTCGTGATTTTAAAAATGTATTTTGTTCATTCCATGATGTTGTGAATTTAAGATGAAAGAGAACTGTCTTCTCAGAAGTGTTCTTCAGAAATAATGTACAAGGATGAGCTATGCAAGGAAAAGTATTTCATAATAACCAACCTAAAAGCAGCTCCAAGCAAAAGACAAAATCCTAATAAGGCAAACAAAAGAGGAAAACAGCTCAAAAGTTGAAGCAGACATGTCCAGACAAGATCGGACAGAATGAAGTTACACCCAGATTTTAATATGTATGAGAAGTGACGTAACCATCTCCATAGACATGCATGAAGATCCTGTATCAAATCCACCCCTAAAAGGTGGGATTGAACGGTGGCATGATGTTTTGGGGGGTGTTACCCAGCACTAACTCTATAAAAATAGACTGCCCTAACAAACTGGGCTGTTGGACTACTAAAGCGTGTGGATGTAAGGACAAGTCTTGGACGGTTCCAGCTGAAGGAGAACTGGGGCAAATCCGATGAAAAGGCTTCGTTTGGAGTCATTTCCTTCCTCAGCCCGGATTATATGCTTGAACCCTTTTCTTCAAATTCTGACCAGCTGTACGACCAGGGACGGCCCCATTCAGGTGTGAATGGGGAAATCTGCTCCTTACTAAGCTGGAATTTTCAAGAATTCCACCAAAAGGCAAATGGTAAGGAGACGTCTCACAAATATTGTCCTTTATAAAAATTTATTTCAGTACAGAGCAGTAGCTTACAAGATTGCAAGCAGAAAGATCAATTATATTTTAAATTTGATTGCTTTATCTGTCAAAGATTGGTTAATGTGGTGGGAGATAACATATTGGGGCAGGTAATGTGTGTAGGGAGACTGTGGAGGTTTTGGGGTGCTTGAGTGAGTCAGGACACCAAAGGACTCCTAGGGCGTGGCCGGCCAGGAGGAAAATATCTGAGGCTGAACGGAGCAAGCCTACAGCTATCCTCCAGCTCCCCACAGGGACAGAGAACTACTTTGCCCAGGAAAGGTCAACATCTGGAATATAACTAAAGTCTAAGTATTAATCGTTATGTATCCTCTTTGTAATCAAATGTAATCACTGTGATTGGATTGTGCATACCGCTGTTTCCCCTGTAAAATCATTGATTAAAGCAAAGCAAAACGTAAAAATCTGGATTCTTATTTCAACACCCCTTTGTTCATGGAAGTGGAAAACTTGGTTCAGTGAAACAACAAAAGCATGGGAGGTTTTTAAAGGTTTTGTAGCTTTGATTATAAAACAACATCCAAGAATCTTATACCTAGATTCTAAACAAAGTCAGATCAGATATCAATTGCAATGCTAAATTATGTGATGAACAACCGTTAACGTGCGCTTCCTCATCTGCCGAACGTCCCTACTCCTGCTGCTAGGTCGGGCAAGGCACAAGGTGAGATTCCCCTAGACCATAGCCAGTATAGTTACTAAAAATCGTGACCCAGATCGGGACTCAGAAGATGAGCACCTAAATCCAGTAGCCAAAGTCGAAAAAAGTGTCAATGATTGGTCTTTTGTGGATGAGGCAGAAAAAGAAAAGGTGGTCCAGCACCTAGATGCCCTTGCCCAATGTCTGGCAGAAAAATAATGAACGTATGGGATAAGCGTATGGGACCCCTAGGAAAAACAAAGACGCATCAAAAGTTAGAGCCATGTGATAATCAAAAAGATGAGAATGGAGATCCTGGGGAGGGTCCCTCAGGAAGGCCCAAGGAGATCTCCAGAACAAAAGAATCTAAAGAGAAAAATCTGGAACCAAAGCTTGAACCAAACCCCAACCAAAAAGATGAAAGAGAGCCCAAATCGAGGCCGAAAGAGAAAATTAAGCAGTCACCAAAAGGCGTGCCCAAACTCCCTCTGACAGGAACCCTCAAACCTTTACCTGAGGAAACCCAAATCATACCACTCCAAAATGGGACCCGAGTGTGTAGACTGAAGGGAAGCCCTTGAACAGTAGAAGCCGATGGGTTGTTGGTGTTCACCGATCACAAATATAAAATTCATAATTCAACTTTCAGGAAAACTTTAAAGAAATTAGCTGGGAGTGGATACCAAGCAGAGGTACATCTATTACAACTGTGGGCGTAAGGCTCGAAACCAAAAGTGAGCCTAACTAGCGGTGCTGACCTTCCACATTATGCTATAATACATGTCCCGATCAGAAGTTCCAAGGAAGCGACCGGCGATGAAGCATATATGAAGGAAATGTTAGGAGCCCTTGAAAAAGGAGTGACCCGAGCCATAACTCATGATTTTAGACGAGTAGTGATGAGTATAGACAGGTTGCGGTCCCACCACCTACAGTGGGAGATAGCTGAGCATGTGGCAGTTCATTCAGCTATGCATTTAGCAAAAGACATGGCTGCTGCAGCAGCGTTGAGGGAGTTAGTCATTGTAATCCCCACTCACCTGGATGAAGATCGAAAAGCAAGGGTCGTAGCCTCTATGACAAAACTGGAAAAGAAACCGATCAAGGAACCCCTAAAGCCAGGGAAAGAGGATGAAGAAAAACCATCCACATCACAGGGTGTAAAGAAAATTAGGAACCTTTAAGGGAAAACCTCCAAGGGCCAAAAATGCATTTAACCTCATCCTCAGAGAAGGACTTGAAAAACTCAGCCACAAGACGAAGGAGAAGTTGTACAGAATCATAAATGGGACAATTAGGGTGCAGGACATTTGCAAAAATACAACCATTGAATGAAGAGAGTGAGGAGAGAAATGAAGAGAGCTCACAGGGGGAACCAAATGCAGGTTTGAGCCAGGAAAGCACCGATGATGAAGGTAGTGCCAGCTTAGGATCAATAGCAGGCCAATACAATGTTCCAATCAAACCACTGAGAATAGGGCAAAGGAAGGGACAAAAGAAGGAGG
The DNA here is from genome assembly GCF_014905685.2 of Nematolebias whitei. NCBI lineage: Eukaryota > Metazoa > Chordata > Actinopteri > Cyprinodontiformes > Rivulidae > Nematolebias > Nematolebias whitei. Next base: position 52,532,510 of record NC_056505.1, on the reverse strand, counting down.
TAGAGATACTAGATATATACAGAGTGTCAGAAAGATTTTGCCAGAGACCTGAGTTGGGGTCCGGTGCAGGCGAGCGATGAGCGCTGAACCTACATCCCCGAAGCTGGCCAAAATCATAATGATATTCCACCAGTGTGGGCAGACAGGTCAGAAGAGACAGTGGAACTGACTTAAATCTACTTTGGGAGAATGGGCCAACATTTTAATGATGCCCTCATACCCTACATTAGCAGCACACAAACCCTTAACCAGTAAGTTTAGAACAGCTTACTTGGGAATAGTACACGATGTGATGTTAAGAAGAATAAAAAAGACTGCCTACAGATACACCCAAGAAACAGAAAAGAAATTGCGGGATGAAATATCAGCTGATGAAGAGGAGGAAACATGCCTGGTCGAAACAAATCCATCATACTATGTGCCTCAATCAACCCCTCAGCCAAGGCAGGCGGAGCAAAGCCGAGCCTCCGGCTCAGACACTGACAGTTATCATGAGTACAAAAAGCTGAAAACCTTAGTGAGAGAAAAAAAGACCCCAAGAGACTACTGAGGAATACATCAAGGATGTGTGTCCCATGGTAGTTAACTCCACTGAGTGTGATGCAGCAAAAAATCTGTGGCTGGGTAATGTCACTACAAACCCAGTGAGTAAAGGGGAGTCGGCTCAAAGCCACTACGAAAAGCTGGTCCTGGAGGACATGGACGACGAGGACTCTCAGATTCAACGAGCAAAAGTACGCATGGATCAAGGGCAACGCCTCACACCAGTCTGGTACCAACTTAAACAAACAATTCCCCCTAAAAGATATGTTAAAGCCCTGAGAATCGTAACCAAAGGGAGAAGGGGAGAACTCACTTTTGCTAAGATGCCCCAACATGAGACCACTGTCCCCCAAATAGATCAGGCAGTGAAGTCTTACGATTTAGAACAGCAGTACTGGGAAGAGCAAAAGAAAAATTAAATAAAACAAAGCCCAAAACAACCGAAGGGAGCATAAAAGGCTTCTCAGCAGTCACAATACAGAGGGAGGCCCCCGAGGCCGCCAGAATCACAGTATAGAAACCAACAACCAAGGAAATTTCAAGCCCCAGCTGCAAATCCAGCGCCCCAGAAGTGAGGCAAATACATACCTCCAGAAGAATATGCAAAGCTCACCCCAGAAGAAAAGAAGGCCCTCCATGAATCTCGTGTGAAAGGGAGTGGAGGGCCAGCTAAATAATGACCAAGAGGTCGCTGGTCACCCTGGGGAATGCCTATTGGGATGGGGATGAAATGTACACTAAACTAAGTGGAGAACCTTACCTGATAGACTCTGGGGCAGAGGTGTCTATGACCCGTAGAAACCTAAAAACGATGGGACACCTCACGGTTCAATTGGCTAGCAAAACCGTAGAAAAAATGCCTTTTGGAACATGGCAAGGAATTATATGGATAAAAGGTTCCTATAACCTCATAACAATAACAGACTTAAAAGAGTTAAGAAAGCCAAGAAAAGATCGAAGAGCCCTGAATAGACGACTGGATAAGTTCAAATCCAGGTTAGTAAAAATAGGGCCAACTCATGAAAAGAATGAAACTGGAGAATGGTATTAACCTGTAAATATCCCCGAAGTAATAGAGCAATAATTAAATGAGAGCGACTTCTCCCCGGCTGGGAAAGAGAAGTTAAAACGGATCATCGAGTCGGCCTCGGCAGCCAAATTTAAAAATGACTGTAGGGATTTGGGCCAAAAGTTTGTACATATAATCGAAGGAGGAGTGCATCCACCTGTGCGACAGTATCCCCTAAACCCAGGGTCCGTTGAAGAAATGAACAAGATTGTAAGGGAATTAAGTGCTTTGGGGATTATTAGAGAAGAAGCTAATCCTATTACAAACAGCCCCATCCAAGTAGTAAAGAAACCCGAGTCTGCCAGAGGTGGATGGCGACCAGTAATTAATTTTAAGGCACTTAACAGATGAACAGTGGCCAATCGAGCTAGCCTAATCAATCCACAAGGTACTTTGAAAACCCTGCAAGTGAAAAAGTACAAATCCTGCATTGACTTGGCAAACGGATTCTTCTCACTCGGCTAAACAATCACAAGGGAAAACAGCTTTTACCCATTAAGGGAGAAGCTACATCTTGCAGTGATTACCACAGGGATACAAAAACTCTCCAAATGTGTTCCAGTCAGCCGTAATGGATGTGCTTAAAGACTTAGGTGCCACAGTTTACATCGATGATGTGTTTATCGCAGATGACACAGAGGAAGAACATCTAGAAAGACTAGCAAAGGTGGTGCAATGAGTCACAGAAGCAGGGCTGAAGCTGAATCTGAAGAAATGTCAGTTTGGGCAGTTTTGGGTAAACTATCTAGGGTTTCAAGTAACAGCCTATCTGGGACTCTCAGAGTGCTACAGAGAGACACTCGAGCAGATCCAGCCCCCCGAATCCGAAAAAGAGCTGCAAAAGATCTTAGACCTAAGCAACTATGTGAGAGATCATGTCCATAACTATCAAAAATATGCCAAACCCTTGTATGCTTGCCTGAAGAAAAGAGAAGGAGAAAACAAACAGAAAAATAAAAAAAGCTTGGATTTGGACCACTGAAAACCAAAAGGACCTGGAAGAACTCAGAACGAAAATAAAGGAAGCGGTACGATTAGAACCAAGAAGCCTGATGACAAAACTCGTAGCTGAAGTTAGCTGTGAGGGAGACGATGCCATGATAACAGTCAGAAATGAAAATGGAGGGTTAGTTACTCTCTGGAGTTACACCTTAACCTCAGTGGAGAAAAAGTTTCCTCGGGAAGAAAAACAACTAACAGTGCTTGCTAGATACTGGGGAACGCTAAAAGATCTGGCTCAGGGACAGTCTATAAAAGTAATAACACAGAGCCAAGTGCACAAATATCTCAGAAAGGGAACAATTGAGAGTACCAAAGCTACCAACACAAGATGGGGTAGATGGGAAGACATTTGTTAGACCCCAATCTAGAGATAGGACCGGCACAGCCAGCAAGCAGAAAAATGACAAAAGAGACACCTGAAAAACAAAAAATGCATGACTGGACTCTCTACACGGATGGATCCAAGAAGGGATCTGATCAGGTGGCACATTGGGGATTTATCCTCAAATATCAGGGGAACGAGTGCTGCCGTAAGAGGGGGAGAGAGCCTGGAAGTGCACAAACAGGAGAAGTTACGGCAGTACTTGAAGGACTGCTTGAACTGACAAACAAATAAATGAAAATAGCAAAAGTAGTGACCGACAGTCATTACTGTGCACAAGCCCTGAATGAGGACTTATCCATATGGGAAGAAAATGGATTTGAGAGTGCTAAGGGAAAAGTGGTGGCTCACCATGACTTGTGGAAGAAAATAGCTGAACTCAGGCTAAATCTACAGTTAGAAGTGGAGCACCAAAAGTCCCACACTATAGAAGGAAAATACTGGCAGGGCAACAAAGAAGTCGATCTTTATGTCCAGCAGAGAAAAATAGTTTTTGTCGGGATCAAAAAGTGGGACAGAATCCCCGAAGGTCGGAGGGTCCCAGAAGAGTACGTGTTAGAGTTGTGTGGGGCGTGAATAAAGGCCTCGGTCATGCAGGCGTGCAACCTACACGTAAGGAGTTGGAGAGCCAGGAGCTCTGGGTCCCTTTAAAACAAATCCGCAAAGTGCTACAGGACTGCGAAGTATGTGGTCAATACAACACAGGACGGCGAAGGCACCGAGTGGATGGGCAAACTATCAAAAGCATCATACCATGGGGCTCAGTATGCATGGACGTAGCTGGGCCTATGGGAGTCACGGGCAAGAAGGGAGAGAAATACCTTCTAGTGCTAGCAGACTCTATGTCAGGGTATGTGGTAGTGAAGCCAGCAAGGAAAGCTAATGGCAACAGTGTTGTTAGCATGTTGGAGCAGGTCTGTGGGTCGTTGGACGTTCCAAAGAAATTGAGAACCGATAATGGAACACATTTTCGTAATGTACAAGTGGATCACTGGTGCCAGACTTTTGGGGTGATGCATGTGTATTCACCCCCTTACACACTTCAAGCCAACGGAGTAGCCGAAAGAGCCATAGGTTTACTCAAAAATTGGATAGCTTAAAATGCTAATACCAAAGAATGGAGTACTAAAACTGTGGAAATAGGGCAGGCTTTGAATGACAGTCATCGAGCTGGTAGACCCTCCCCCTCAGAGGAGTTTAACCAATGACAGTTCACCACACAGGAAACTGGGCGGGGCTCAGAAGATAAGGAGGAACAGCCAGACCCTGAAATCTCATTCAAGGTGGGGCAGAAGGTGTGGGTCAGAGCACAGGATCACACGTCAGCAGTTGCAGTAAGGCCCAAATACAACGCCACAGACAGAGAGAAGACACTGTTAGACAAAAACACAGTCGAGTTAGTAAAGAAAGGGATCCAAGGAATAGAGCAACTGAAGCCAATTCCTAGCTAAGTTGAAACCAGAAACTGGAGTATGGCCAATGAACCAAGCACCACGCTCACCTATATTAGAATGGCCACTATATGCGGGGGAGTTATCCTACGAAGAACAGCTTCAGAGCTTTGGGCACATAGGGCCCTGAAAACATTGGAATATGCTAAAACAGGATACCTGTCAACAGAAGATGAAACCATCAAGTGGAACAAGCCAGAGTACAACTGTGTGTTATCTGCCTGGAACCTAGTGGTCTGTCCCTTCAATGGGATGGACCAGGGAAGAAGAAACCCCTCAAACCTAAGGCGAGTAAGCTACACGTCCGAGATTTCCAAGTAAAACCTGTAAAAGTAATGGATGCATTTGTTTGTGGAGAATGCAGAGTCGCTGTCCTGCCTCGGATGATTATAATTACACAATGGGATTTGAACAGCAAAGGTCCTAGAGATTGTACTTGTGAATGGAACAGAACCATCGTGAAATACTGCGGGTGCTGTCAAACAGAAATGCAAGACGGTCAGCTGCTGCACTCAGACAGGGCAATGGGTTGGCAAGTAAGGAAATACTATGATCCCCTTAAGACCTTTAAAGCCCAGTTGGACGAAAGAAAGTCTGAGGCCCCAAAAGATGCCCCAAAAATGCAACAGTATGACCAAGGGCCGAACGCAACACGCTCGGCCCCACCTTTATATCTAGGGATAGGTGGAATAAATGAGGAGGAAAAATCTAAACAAAAAGGGAAATGTTGGAACCTTCGAGATTTGCTCGAGCAATCACTGCAGCAATCCTGGCCCTATAATCCCTCAATGGAAAAAGCGAGAAACGCACCTCTCAGCACTAATCAGTTTCCACTGGTCTTCAGGGTGCTCTGGGACAAGTTGGGGACAGATGTTAGTGATGTAAACCAGCAGCCTGATGAAGTGAACGAAGAAGCTCAAAAGGGCGGCTGGAAGGGCCCCTGGGAGCTAACAACGTGGGCTCAACTGGTTGCAGAGGTAATCCTAAACCAAGATCTCCCATTAGTCGACCTGCTGGAGGTTCCTCGTGAGACAGGAACCAGGCACACAAATTTGTACTACTACACCACCAGTCTGGATGCATGGGCTATACACGGGGCTAGACCTAAGCAGAAGACCGCTGAGTATCTAGTGACCCCTGAAGGCTGGGAGAGGAAAGGAGTGCTGCAGATTCCCGGAACGGCTGCACAACGGGTGGACACTCCCATAAGGCCAGACTCCACCCAGAGGGTTAGAGTTTCCATGCAGATGATCATTGCACCATACAGGGGAGTGTACTCCGTTGGAGCCACAATCCACCCGATCGAGGACAGTAAAACTGATGCAGAAAAGTCTCAATCAAGTAAAACGGACAAAAGACGAAGTGTGCTGAAAGCTTGGGCTGGCAAGACGTTCCCGAGGAGATGGAAACTCACAGACAAGAAAGCGAACGAGTAAAAACTGACCAAAGGGGCGCTAGACTCAACGGTTCTCATCGCAGAAAAAGGTTAGAAAGATGATTATTAAAATATGTTATAAGATGCCCTAGTCGAATCTGGAGAGGAAGAGATAATATAAAATCAGCTGATATCATCGAGGAATGTTGGACTTGGGACAAAAATACGTTGAGGAGCATCCTGGTGTGTTGGCCGGGCTCTATGGACTTCTTCCCAAGATCTAAGCAACAACCCCGCGCAGACGTGTGGAATTTGTTATTTCAAAGATCCAGAACCGGGCCGTACGAACCAGCCCTAATTGTCAGAGGAGAGCTGGTAAATTTAGACAGACCCAGAAGAGATTATTCAATTTTCACAAACAAAACAAAGAATTATTACAATTCGAGTGTAAGGACCTTCCGGAAACCAGATCTCACTAGGGTGTCTCCATATATTACTGGCTTCGTACTAATAAGCGACCAGTGTGAGTTACCACATAACCCCAGCCCGATGGGGACACCATGGATATTTAACATTGTCTATTTGCGGGTGTTAGGATGGAAGGTTATGGTCAAGTGGGGCCCCAATTATGCAGAGCCTCACCAAACGCAATACTGTGAAATCTCTGTGGGGGAAATGATAATCTGGGCGACCAGCCCGACCCTGAGAACAAAGATCTATCAAAGGGAGTGTGACCCGCATCGAGTAGTGGTTGAAAATACTAAGCTACCCCTGCGAATGCAGTATGACCGAGTCTCTACACCCATCAACCACTGGAACAAATACCCCATAAGAACGGCATACAGGGCAACGGTGTCCTACAGAGGGCATCCCTTGGTCAGCACAATAACCTCACAGACAGAATTGGGCGAGTCGTACAGACGGTATGAGGCAAAGTCACGAGCATATTTCAGACAACGGATGCAAGAGGCAACGGACCGATTCCACAGGGGAGAAAGCCCGCTCGACAGCATCTTCAACGGGCTAGAAGGCCCCCAGCTGGAGCCCACCATGTGGAGTATCCACCAATAGAAGTGGGTGTGGAGAGGATTACGACCAAACATGCCACACCCATCACCTCTCTGTCTGGAACTCTATAAGGAACGAGTGACAAGAGAGCAGAGCTCCGGAGGAGATCAGGGGTAAGGCCCCCATACGCACGACCCATCCAGTAGAGACACATCCACTGCTGTCATGTCTGCTTGTGCCAGAAAGCCCGTAAGGAAGAAAGACATTATATACTCCAAGCAAATTGACGTCGCTGTGGACAATGAACTAATTCATATGATCGAAAAGGCCCAAAAATACCAGTGATATAACGCTAAATGAGATAACATGGCTTGACAAGCCACAACAAGACTTTTCCATAGGGAAGAAGCACTCCAAAAACTAATTCTACAAAAGCACACAGTATACCAGGAAACCTCGCCTAGATGAACCTCAAAAGGGATACCGCCGGAGCCTAGCATGTCTCCCCCACTATAGTACCCCTGTCTGTATTTGCCCACTGGAGTCCCCATGGATATTCAATGTGGTCTACTTGATTATAGATGGATTAAGAATCAAACTCAGGTGGGGACCTGACTACCGAGAACCATATCAAAGCCGATTCTGCGAAATTTCTGTAGGAGAAATGGTGATCTGGACCACAAGCCCATCCATGGTGAATGCGATCTATAAAATGGCATGTAAACCGGAGCGTTATGTGTTAGAAAACCAGCACCTACCCCTACGGGTGATAAGGGATCGAGTGATGACCCCTTACAACCGCTGGGTGAGTCCAGGGGCAAGACTAGGATATAGAGTACAAGTAATGTACAAAGGCCAGCCACTTATAACTCAGGTAGAGATGTTGGAAGAAGAGGGCCAAACAGAAATGCAGTGCTATTCACATCTCGATTACATGGGGCGACAAGAAAGATTAATTTGGCAAGCCTATGTCAATTTGGTATGGGGCACATATGGACCCCAACCTGAACCCAAAGAATGGCTGGTGATACAGTGGAGGTGGGTGTGGAAAGGTTTGCAGCCTGGATTGCCACACCCCTTCTCACTATATCTGAAACTCCTTAAAGGACGAGTGACCACAGTCAATAGACACTCTGAGAGAAGGGCTAGAGCTAGGAGTAACACAGGCCCTTTTCCAAAATGGTCCCTCTAAAAAACAGAAACCCGAACGGCGATGATTCAAACAGCGAAGATTCAGACAACTCCAATTATGATGATAAAGCGACCCCCGACCGACCTAAGGACTGTCTAAGGATTACGATTTTGGATAAAGCAGCTTGTCTACGTACCCTGTTGCGGGGACTCGTAGTGTTAATAGGCTTTGTAATGTTGTTGGTCATTTTGTATCAAGCCAAAATTAGACCATGGAGCCTCACGCATGTGAAGGTCTCACACGGGAGATCCAAGTATGCAAACATGACCTGCTGGGACATCACACGAAGAAACATCTTCATGCCATGGAGACAGAATGAGACCATTCAAAACCAAACTTTGACATGGAATCAAGTAAAACGAACGGGCTATCGAGCCTGACAGAAAAAGCTGAATCTCACACCTGAGTGGACAACAGCTATTGATGCTGAGAACCTGACCGGAATAGCAGGGACCATGACCGACCTGTTAGTCCTACAAGATAGAGTTATAGTTTGGATAGCAGTTCTGAAAAAAAACAAGTTAAAAGAACAACAAGATGTAATTGGATTCATACAGACAAAGAACCACCTGAATGGCAATGTGATCGGGCTTGCCAACCACTGCCAGGGTTGGCCCACCAAGGCCACTGGGATAGTGAAGTAATTTATCCCGCTCCACCAAAAGACGAAAGCTGTCAGGCAATTCTCCCGTGTTGGGAGTTCTGGGGCAACATCAATTTAGATTGTGACAAAATACCCCCACTCATCCGAAGGAACCACACTGGAGCATATCGGAACCGAACTGGGGTTAAAACTATTCACACAGTAAGGCACAAGAAGGTACTCAAACTCAATGCTACTGACGGACAGCCTCACAAAAGACCTAGGTGGTTTTATACTGAAACACCCCCGCCGCTAAATATGATATTAATGGTAGAATCAAAACCCGATGAAGGAGTAAAGACGAGTGCAACAGAATATTGCAAGGAACACAGGCTAAAAAAGCTCCCAATCTGCTATTGGAATCTGTATGGTGAGTGCCAGTCTCAAAAATATTTACCAATAACTCCAGTAACAAATCAACAATATTTTTATTGGAGTTGGACAGCTATATTTCAGCCTGTTAACGCCTGGCACGAAGATTGGCTAAATATGACACTACCATGGTGTTTTGCTTCCCGAGTGAGGTAGGCACAGGACACATGCCATGCCCTCACTGCAGCCTCTCCTCCAACGGGTCTCAAAACTAATCCTATGGCTCAGGTATTACCTGCAGCCGTTTCCTAGGACAGTTCTAGTTTTAAGGCTGTGTTGAGATGACTCACCCAGACTGTTAACTACCTCCGATCCTTGTACCACACCAAACTTTCACCTCGTGCCTCGCCTGACCTAGCAGCCGGAGTGGGGACGTTTGGCAGACGAGGGAGCGCAAGTTAACGGTAGCTCATCTCCTGATTTAGCGTTACAATTGTTAATCGATCTGAAGATTTTTAGAGCATAGGAAAAAGACTCATGGGTGTTGTTTTATAATCAAAAGCTAATAAAACCATTTAAAACCTCCCACATACTTCTGTTGTTTCATTGAACCAAGTTTTCCACTTCCAAGAACAAAAGGTGTGTTTGAAATAAGAATCCAGAATTTTACATTTTGCTTTGCTTTTAATCAATAACTTTTGCAGGGGAACAGCAGTATAGCACAATAATGATTACACTGGATTACAAAGAGGTTATTTGATGAATGATTCTCACTCCTTAGTTCCTTTTTTAGTTGTTGACCTTCCCTGGGCGAGGTAGGTCTCAGTCCCTGTGGATGGGCTTGAAACCGGCGCTTGGATCCCTCTCTGCCCGGCGTTGGACTTCCCTCAGTCCAGCCGGCCACGCCCAGTCTCCCTCAGGAACACAAGTACCCATACAGTTTACCTACTCTCTCTACCTGCCCCAACAGATTATTCCTCACCACAAAGAAGACCCTTCTACAACTCTGAGCAACCAGGTTTTTAATATAATTAATTTTTCTGCTTGTCAATTCATACACCATTCCTAAAATTTGGGATAAGGTTTTATTAAGGATCAATTTTGAGGAGCGTCCCCTTACCACGTTTTCTGAATCGGGTAAGGAGCAGATTTCCCAATCCCATTGGGTCAGATTTGGGCCACTCCCTGGTCCTTGTTCTGGTTCAATTTGAAGAAAAAGGGTTTCAGGTTTAATCCGGGCTGTTGAGTTTTGAAGAAATAGTTCCAAAAAAGAAACTTATTCCATCGGATTCCACCCTAGTTCTTCTCCAGCTAAAACCGTTCAAAATTGCCCTATTAATCCACAATTCATCCAAAGGTTCTTCGGATCTTGTCCTGAGGTCCTTCGCTTTGTGAAGAGGGTCCCCAAACAGCAGAGCCTTCTCTGAAACCCTCTGTTTATAAAGCTTCAAATTTTGACTGACATCCCTCGGCCAGTCACCCCATCAGGCTTATCCCACCCTTTTAGGCGGGACCTTGGTCCGACTTCACTAGCTTCTTATGAGATTTTGCTAGTCATTCTTATGCATATTAAAATCTGGGTGTATTTTTGTTCAATAACGCACAGTCATTCTGTGCTGTCTTATGCTGATTGGCTCAGATCTGTATTTTAGGGTTTTTCCCCTTGTGTAACATTCTTACTCATAACGTTCTTTCCAGAACATTCACAAAGCTACAGGTCTTTTCCATTCAACATTCATCATGAACAAGCTTAAACACAGATTACATTGTAAAATCATAAGATTACATTCTAAAATCACAGAGTTTATATTATCACTTGATTATCTACTTGTTTATTGACTTTATTATAACCACATATCTGTCATTCGTCCGAAACTGGTATTTTTTATTGAAAAGAACATTCTTTGCTCTGCTTTTCTCCCTTCCGCGTGTGTGTGCCTCAGACAGGCCTGTGTGTGTGTGTGTGTGTGTGTATGTGTGAGCTTACATGTGTGTTTCTTCAAGTGGGCCTGTATGTGTGTGTGCTCATGCTGTTTTACACATGGCCCCGAACTTTCAAGGCATTGAGGCCTACAAACCATGACTTAGCAGATTAACACAAAATAACATGTTCTGACTTTCTTTCCCATAAGATCAGTCTGAGCTCCGTACATTTTTGACACCCCCTCCACGGAGTCAGACTGTTCCCTTAACCCACACTTAAGCTCCAAGCCAGTCCCGATCTTCATCAGCTGTATCCACTTTGAAGACATCTCCCTCATAATCCAAATCGACCAGTTCCTCTTGATACGGTGCTGGATCTTCAGTGTCGCTAGGTCCAAGGCTTTGGGCCTCCTCGTAAGCAGCATCCCAATAATCCACTATTGTCAGCTCGCCAGAGTCGACCTCTCATGAGATGCCCACTTGAGACGTTGGATCCCCGGGGTGATGTGTATCCTCAGACGAAAGTGGGGCTGTGCTAGTGACAGGCTGAGAGGACGTTGCACACTCATGGGAGACTCAACAGGAGTGACGGGCTCATAGATGGGTCGTCCGTTGTCTGAATAGACCCATACTATGCCTCCGGCACTTGCTGTGGTCGTTCTTGCGTCGATTCATGAGGGGCATTTACTGGCCCATCAGGATGAGTTGGGTCCAGAAATGTTCCATCTGGGTTGATCAGGCTTGGTGGATTGGAATATTCAGGGCTGGTAGGATCATACGGAGCAGTGCTTGTGGAGTTGGTCAGACTGGGTGGGCCAACTTCAGTGCTCACAAAATTATCAAGATAGGTCTCCAATTGGTACAGTTCTGGGCATTCCAGGGAGAGAAGGGGTGGTTCAGGAGATGTTGCCCTTACCTCCAAACGCTCGGTTTCAGGCTGAGCCCGTGTAGGTGGCAGGTCAAGTGAAGCAACGACTGGGTCTCATGTCGAGTCGTCACCATCAGGGTTGGTGCCAGGTGGACGTTAGGTGGATTTGTATTCCACTCTTGAATTGCTGTCATCACGGGAGTCGGAACCAGTGGTGGAGTGGCTCCTAGGTCTGCCCCTAAG
>NC_056505.1:52513061-52520399 GCF_014905685.2 Nematolebias whitei | reverse complement strand
GTAAGGAAAAGCTGAAGAAAGCCCGGAGAGTGCCGTTCTGTTAACACTCTCCCTCAAACACCATCTTACTCCCTCTAAACTTCTTTCCCATCTTTAAACTTTTCTATCAAGTAGATATTCTTCCAGATATTTAGAAATGTCTGTGTAAAGTGCTCACCCACATCCGTGTGGGCAAAAGATCATAATTGTACAGTTTTCATAAATGTCTGTGGTGACGCAACGGAAAAATCATGGCCGTATGATTTTTCCTGATTGATTGCTTATGTTGTTATTTTCATAATTTGCCAAATTAATGTAAATGTTTGATGTTAAACTTTGATTCTGTAAATAAATGACCGCATTCATTTTGATGGGTCAAATATAAATGACGTCTCACGTTTGCATTTCATTAAATTCAATGCACGTTTTATTCAGTCCAGAAAAATGAGGAATCCGTGTTAATTGATGAATATATCCGAGCATCTGTTCATCTACACAGTGGATGGTGGGAGTCAAACAGAAGATACTGGTCTGTGTGGGTTGGTTTTCTGTAAACTTCAATATTGAGGCTGTCCTCTCTCTCCATCTGAACCAAACAGTCCAAAAAAGGCAGCTTGTTGTCGTTTGCATCCTCTCTGGTGAACTTGATGTTGTTATCGACCGAGTTAATGTGTCTGGTGAACGCTTCTATTTCCTTGGCTTGGATTTTGACCCAGGTGTCATCCACATAACGGAACCAATGGCTTGGCGTTGTTCCCTCATAGGAGTTTAGGGCTCTCTGTTCCACTTACTCCATGTAGAGATTGGCAACAATGGGTGACACTGGAGATCCCATGGCACAGCCGTGCTTCTGTCTGTAAAAACTGTCATTGAACTTGAAATAAGTGGTGGAGAGGCAGAGATCCAACAGGGTGCAGATCTGGTCTGGGGTGAAGTTGGTCCTGTTGATTAAGTCCTTGTCTTGTAGAAGTTGTTTTCTGACGGTTTCTACTGCTTCAGAGATGGGTATGCATGTGAAAAGAGAAGTCACATCATACGATACAAGGGTTTCTCCTGGGGTTAGTTTCAAGTGTTGAACTTTGTTAGCAAAATCAATGGAGTTCTTTATGTGATGAGGTGTGATTCCAACAAGAGGAGCTAAAATACCAGCCAGATGTTTAGCAATATTGTATGTCACTGAGTTCATGCTGCTGACGATGGATCTGAGTGGTGTTCCTTCTTTGTGTATTTTTGGGAGTCCATAAAGACAGGGAGTGGCTTCCCCTGGGTACAATCTATAATACAAAAATTGATTGATTGTTTTCTCCTTTTCAAGTTTTTGCAGGTAATCTGTGACTTTCTTTTTGTAGGCACTGGTTGGGTCCCTCTTCAGGGTCTCGTAGGTGTTAAGGTCGCTCAGTAGTGTAGTTATTTTTTCCTGGTAATCAGAAGTGTTGAGGACTACTGTGCATCTTCCTTTATCAGCTGGTAAAATGGTGATGTTTTGGTCCTGGCTGAGTGATGTTACAGCTTTCCTTTCCTGTGGTGTGAGGTTTGAAGGAGGCGGTTTGGCACTGGAGAGAGTTGCTGATATTTCCATTCTGAGCTGTTCTGCCTCTCCTTCCGTCAAGTTGTTGTTCCTAATCGCGGATTCAGTGGCCATGATTAGTTCCACAACAGGTATTTCTTGAGGGGAGATGGCAAAATTTAGTCCTTTTGCCAGCACATCTTTATCAGGTTGTGTCAATGTCCTGTTAGAGAAATTTCTAACCCACTGGTCCTGAAAATTAGTGTTGGCAACAACCTCCTGATCTTGACTGATGGTTTGTGATGAGAAAACCGCTCTCTGTTGTAATTTTAGAAACTTACTTTTTGACGTTCCTTGCTCTTTTGATGTTGTGATAGCTGGGCCTTTTCAACGAAACAAGAAACTTCTTCCAACAGAGGAAATGGTAGCAGAGTAGACAGCTTCTGGAGGGTCTGATCCATTTTGAGTGAGAGAGCTTCAATGGTGAAGTGTATCTGTCTTATTCTCTCACTGAGCAGCTTGTTTTGAGCTTTCAGGAGTATTCCTTCTGCTCTATGTCCTTTGATCGAGGAGTTGAAAAACTCGTGTTTTTCTTGTCTGCATCTCAGACTGAAACGAAGATGATTCCTGTAGTCTGCAAACTTCCTTGACATCTTCTCAAACTCCCGCACTGCTCCTAGGGTATCCTTCCCAAAATGTTTGGCAATATGCTGGTGAAGATTCTCAGTCATCCAGGACATGATGAATTCAAAAAGCGTTCAATACAAAAACAACTGGACTTTATTTGTAACAGAAGACGTTTCGCTCCTCATCCGAGGAGCTTTCTCAATTCAAAGAGCAGAGAGTAAGAGATACAGGTTATAAGGCTGAGTGAGATAAGACACACACACACATAAGACACACACACACACATATATGTAGATTGGCAGTTCACACCTAAAAACCTAAACAGTAGGTCTTTGTTCCTCTAATGGACTATATGCCACGGGTAGTGGTGACGTACTTCCGTTAAAAAATAAGCCACGTCGATTACTTCCGGCTCAAACCTTCTGTTATTGTTTTTATCATTAGCTTCTAGAAGTAGACATGAAAAAGACTCTAAAAGTAAAACATCTGCGAGCTACTGGTACTACAAGTGAGTTATGTTGTGTGCCGTTGTGTCCACTAACCAGCAGGTACAACAGAGTAGTTAGTTTTTTTCATTTTCCTGTTGATGATGTAGTGAACTTAACCTGATGTCAAGACTAAGCCTAAGGTCAAAACCCTTGACCTTAAGAACCTTGTGGGACAGGAACTGTCATTTCATTGATTTGAATCCAGAAATACAGGTTCACCCATCCTGAGACTCTCTTTCTTGATAATCAAGTGAAAGAACACTCTCTTTTTTATTATCATTACTATTTTACAAATGTTGATAATCAAAGTGTCTTAGTTCAAACCATTTTAGATGTTGCAGTGAACTAATCAATTTTATTAACTGTGAAACAGTGTAATGATTTTTAGTTGCTTATGCAGAGTTAGAATTCATGTTAAGGTCTGTTACAGATTTTTATGCATTTTCTGATTTCTGTCTTTGAATGAGCAAGTGTGCGTTTCCAAGGTCAAGAGTCGAAGCAGACATGTGTTGGAACAACTGCCTTGTTTTTACATCCTCTCAGACGTCAACAGGGGGGTTTTGGCACCTGTTTCTAAAACTCGCCAAAACAAAACTCTCTCTCTGTCTCTGAGAACAGTTTAACCTGTTCCATAACAATTCTTGCTTTTTCTGACTTCTAGTAACCTCTGACATCACAAAACACACCCCTGTCTGGTCGGTACTGACCAATGGGAAGACTCCCGAATGAACCGGGAAAAGAGCTCTTTAAAAATGTCGGTACTTCCTGGTTTACACAGTTCTGTGGGTTTGGAGAAGTTCGGCGGTGCGGACAGTTCTGATATGTCCTAGTGCTGTGCAGTCTCTGTGGGAGCCGGGAAGACCCTGACATGACCACAGAGCTCTTCCGAGTTTCATGGGATTATAACATTTTCCACTGAGGTGAGCTTGTGTCGGACAGAATCTCGCCACTACTCCGGACGATTCACAGCCATCCTACGGAGACGCTGAAAGGGTGCGTTAAACGGAATCTCGCCTGAGACATCTCCAGGTAAAAGAGTCGATTTCACCACCTAAGTGTACTGTAAGGAAGAAGCTGAAGAAAGCCCGGAGAGTGTCGGTTCTGGTGAACACTCCCCCTCACATACCATCTTTTACTCCCTTTAAACTTCCTTCCCATCTTTAAACTCTCCTTTCAAATAGAAATTCTTCCAGATATTTTAGAAATGTCTGTGTAAAGTGCTTATCCACCGCCGTGTGGATAATTGAACATATTTGTACAGTTTTCATAAATGTCTGTGGTGAAGCAACGGAAAATCATGGCCGTATGGTTTCCGTTTGATTGATTATGTTGTTATTTTCATATTTTGCCAAATTAATGTAAATGTTTGATGTTAAACTTTGATTCTGTAAATAAATGACCGCATTCATTTTGATGGGTCAAAGATAAATGACGTCTCACGTTTGCATTTCATTAAATTCAATGCACGTTTTATTCAGTCCAGAAAAATGAGGAATCCGTTTTAATTGATGAATATATCTGAGCATCTGTTCATCTACATATTGGTGGCCCGTACGGGGATGAGAGGAAATGACGTAGGCACGTCATTCACTTTCTCAGCAAATCAGAGCGCTACACAGCAGCTAATCCAACCAATCACACAGCGTTTTAGCAACCAGCATGTTACTGTTAGCCTGAAATAAGTTCGTCAACTTTTCGTCTTGTAAACTGTCAAAATGCACCATTTCTGTTAAAAATTGTAACGAATCACCTCTGAGCTGTACGGAGTCTGCGCCCCGGTCTCAAAAACGTCTTTCCCACCATTTAAAACAACCCGGTCGAACTGTTCAGAACCGAGCCGGAACCAGAACCACGTCTGGACCGTCTTTAAACAGAATAAAGCGTTTCCACCCAAACCCAGCTTTTTAGTTACACATAACAGGCGTACAATTTCAGCTTTAAAAAGACATATTGGCTCACAATTTCAGCTTCAAACATCCCAGCGTAAACATGCAGCGTTTTGACTTCAAGCGCGCAGCTGCATTCCAGCACAGCAACAATCTGTTATTTTTCATGCCAACATGTAAAATCAATCTTTACACGAATACACAGTCCATTTATGAGCACGTGATTAATCCTGACACATCATCAATTTCTCTTTTTCTGTCCACCACTTGGTTCTATGAATAACTGTTCAATAGCAAATTTCTGGAACAGAACGGTTTAAAAAAACGCTTTAAACTGATGATTGCTGTGAGACTAAAGAAAAAATTTGCAGGTTTATAAAAATTCAGTGCTTTAGAGTAAAATACACTAAAAAGAGCTTGGTAATCTAGTATCTGTTGAAAAATAAGCACATACAAGTAACACTGCATGGAAGCATTTACTTAAATATTCATGAATTGGGGTAAAACCTGAGACAGTGCTCACATTTGAATAAGGTGACTTATAACAGTACGTTAGTGTAAACCCAAAGCTAAAATAGTGTGACACTCATTGACATTTGAATACAATTATGTACCTGTAAAAATATCTGAAGCTTGCAACTGTTTTAAACAGATAAAGTGCTACACAGTGAATGAACATGACAGGTGTGGTAGAAAAAGACTTTGATCCTTATGAGATGAGGGACTGTTTGGAGAATGCGTTAGCACTGCTAACAGCGTCCTTACATCCATATGAGGAACAGGCGGACAGCATGGGCCCAAATGAATTAGAAGACCTTGATGACAATCAAAGAGATGAGGAACTGCAGAGCTTGGCAAAAGCAGCTAAAGTGTCAGAGGACACAAAATCGAGCCGTGAACGGTTAGCAAAAATTTCCCTGCTTCTCAAAGCGGAATTGGACCATCAGGTTGCACAAACTGTCGTGCTATCCAGAGGATATGAATCTAAAAAGGAGATGTGTGATAATTTGATGCGTGAGTCTGCATTGGAGAAAGAAGGATTTCAGATTGAGAGGGACCTCTCAAAGACTGAGCTGTCAGTACAGGCTCAAACATATGAGGAGAGGATTAGGGATAGAGAACGTGCGTACCAAGCCGCGTGTTCGGACAGCGATGTGCTACAACAACAGTTGCAGATCGCATTAAAGGAGCTGGAGGATTACAAAGAGGAGCTGGAGGTTTGCAAAGCGGAGAAGGTGGTGATTCTCCAACAATGTCTGAATTTACGAAGTGAATGTCAGACATCACAGGATCGCCTGACAGCTTGTGAGGAGAATCTAGCTACAGCTACAAACAAGATTTCTGAAATGGGGCGAGCTGGTCGGAGACTCAGAGACGAACAAGGTCAGGGTCCGGTTCAGCCACAACCACCCCAGACAGATGCTGTTGCACCTCCTCCCCTTAGCCCCGTTCCAACACCCCCACCTCGGGTGATAAGGACGGGTCTGCACCGACTTGCACCTCCTCCTCTTAACACCATTCGGTCACGCCCACCCCATCTCGGGTGGTAGGGACAGACCTGCACCGATGTGCACCTCTTCCTCCTGACACCATGCTGTCACCCCCACCCCCATCTCGGGTGGTAGGGACAGACCTGCACCGATATGCACCTCTTCCTCCTGACACCATGCTGTCACCCCCACCCCCATCTTGGGTGGTAGGGGCAGACCTTGACCAATCTGCGCCACAAACCACACAAGTGAGACCGTTGATACTGTCTCCTTCAATGGATGAGTTGCAGAAAATCTCAAAATATGTACAACGCTTTGTACCTGGACCGATGGGCTCATCTGGAACAAAAGCGTACCTCAAAGATCTTGAATTCAGATTGAGATCTTATCCTAATGCTACGGTTGAGGATAAGATCAGTCTGATACGGCTCACGTCGGACAGAGAGGTGTTCACCTTCATCGAGCATCTACCTGATGCAACGAGGGGGGATTACAACCTTCTGTGTGAAGCTTTGATCAGAGAGTACGACTCCTGCACGGGACCTGCTGGTTTCCCAGCTGCAGACAAGGTCACGCAGGGCAAAACTGAACATCCAAAAGTTTATTACAAAAGAATCTTCCAAGCTTATTTTGGTAACAGAAATGAAACCAGAATGGAAGAAGATGACGGTTTTAAGTTTGTTTTCAGCAAAAATCTCCACACTGATTTTAGACAATCAGTACAAATGATGGCAAATTTCAGAGAAAAACCCATCAGTGAGATTAGACAGTGTGCTGTGAATGTGTTTGAAGCATGTTCTCGTGCTAAGACGCCCATAGAAGTGTTTCCTAGTGTAAAGGTTAAACCCCTCCCTCTTGAACTAGAAGGACGGCGCGCTTCGCCACCTCCTCCTAAGAAAGTTGAGAGAAAACAGTCTGTTCAAACTAACAAACCACGTCCTGAAGGTGCACGCTGGGACAAAAAAGCTCCTCCCTCGGAGGACGAACGTGATTATCGTAAAAAGGGTGAGCGTAGGACGCAACGATATGGGAAACCATATCATCAGGGGCAGTACGTAAGGGAACCCCCGAAAGACGTACCTGACCGTCCCCGACCTCGGACGAAACGAACCGAGGCGAAAAAATCACAAAAGTTCCAGAAACAAGGCCCTACACCTCTGAGCTCGGAAGAGACAGAGAAAATACGCAGGTTGTTAGAAACTTTGAAACACACTGACATGGGAACCCAACCAGGAGCACTTTGCAGTAATGTAATCCCTATTACATCTGAGGGCGCGAATGACAACATTACAGATGTCGGTGGAACACACCAAGACGTTGCTGTTGTTGCCTCAAACAACCCCTCATCAGAAGAAGGGGGG
>NC_056505.1:52504146-52512961 GCF_014905685.2 Nematolebias whitei | reverse complement strand
ATTAAATTCAATGCACGTTTTATTCAGTCCAGAAAAATGAGGAATCCATGTTAATTGATGAATATATCCGAGCACCTGTTCATCTACATTTTGGTGGCCCGTACGGGGAACACAAACTCTCTGTCATCAGAACTTTACAACATCAGGCCGAATGCATCCCCACGAAGACAGAAGGGAAGGAAAAGAAACTGAAACACGTTCAAGAAGCTCTTCAAACATGTGGATATCCTAACTGGGCTTTTGTCAAGTCAGCGAGGAAATCTACAAAACACACCAATAAACAGAAAAAGGAGAACAACAGAGGTAAAAACATTGTCATCCCTTATGTTGCTGGAGTATCAGAGAAATTCAGAAGGATCTTCATCAAACACAAGATCCCAGTACATTTCAAACCCAGCAGGACTCTCGGACAGAGGCTGGTCCACCCTAAAGACAAAACACCCATACACAAACAGAGTGGTGTAGTGTATGCGGTCCAGTGCAGTGAGGACTGTCCAGACCTCTATATTTGAGAAACTAAACAGCCTCTTCACAGACGCATGACTCAACACAGGAGAGCCAGCTCCTCTGGACAAAATTCTGCAGTTCACCTCCACCTCACAGATAAGGGACACTCTTTTGAGGACCAAAATGTGCACATTTTGGACCGAGAACACAGATGGTTTGAGAGGGGGGTGAAAGAAGCAATTTATGTAAAAAGAGAAAAGCCGTCTCTGAACAGAGGAGGAGGCCTCAGATTTCCACTTTCAAAAACATATAAAGCAACTTTAAAACAGATTCCCAGTCGGTTTTCACAACTGATGGGAACAGAGGGGCCTCGTCTGTGAATTAGAGGAACAAAGACCTACTGTTTAGGTTTTTAGGTGTGAACTGCCAATCTACATATATGTGTGTGTGTGTGTCTTATGTGTGTGTGTGTCTTATCTCACTCAGCCTTATAACCTGTATCTCTCACTCTCTGCTCTTTGAATTGAGAAAGCTCCTCGGATGAGGAGCAAAACGTCTTCTGTTACAAATAAAGTCCAGTTGTGTTTGTATTGAACGCTTTTTGAAAACTGAGAGAATGTATCATTTTAAGGGAAAAATCTGTTATTTCCAAATTTCATGGTGTCAACAAATCCCAAAAAAGTTAGGACAAGTCCATTTTTACCACTGTGTGGCATCCCCCCTTCTTCTTACAACACTCAACAGATGTCTGGGGACAGAGGAGACCAGTTTCTCAAGTTTAGAAATAGGAATGCTCTCCCATTCATGTCTAATACAGGCCTCTAACTGTTCAATCGTCTTGGGCCTTCTTTGTCGCACCTTCTTCTTTATGATGCGCCAAATGTTCTCTATAGGTGAAAGATCTGGACTGCAGGCTGGCCATTTCAGTACCCGGATCCTTCTCCTACGTAGCCATGATGTTGTGATTGCTGCAGAATGTGGTCTGGCATTATCGTGTTGAAAAATGCGGGGTCTTCCCTGAAAGAGATGACGTCTAGATGGGAGCATATTTTGTTCTAGAACCTGAACATAGTTCTCTGCATTAATGGTGCCTTTCCAGACATGCAAGCTGCCCATGCCACAAGCGCTCATGCAACCCCATACCATCAGTGATGCAGGCTTCTGAACGGAGCGTTGATTGTAACTTGGGCTATCCTTGTCCTCTCTGGTCTGGATGACATGGTATCCCAGTGTTCCTTAAAGAACTTCAAATTGTGACTCATCTGACCACAGAACAGTCTTCCATTTTGCCATGCCACACTCCATTTTAAATGACCCATGGCTCAGTGCAAACGTCTGAGCTTGTGGTGCTTGCTTAGAAATGGTTTCGTTTTTGCACTGTAGAGTTTCAGCTGGCAACGGCAGATGGCACTGTGGATTGTGTTCACTGACAATGCTTTCTGGAAGTATTCCTGAGCCCATTCTGTTATTTCCTTGACAGTGGCATTGCTGTTTGAGGTGCAGTGACGTTTAAGGACCCGGAGATCATGAGCATCCAGTAGAGTTTTACGGCCTTGACCCTTACGCACAGCAATTGTTCCATATTCTCTGAATCTTTTGATGATGTTATGCACGGTTGATGAAAACTTAAAAGTCTTTGCTCTTTTACGCTAGGTAACACCATTCTGGTATTGTTGCACTATCTTTCTGCGCAACAATGGTGGAATTGGTGATCCTCTTACCATCTTGGCTTCTGAGAGACACTGACACTGTGAGAAGCTCTTTTTATACCCAATCATGTTGTCAATTGACCTAATTAGTGTTAATTGGTCTTCCAGCTGTTCGTTATATGCTCAATTTCCTTTTTCCAGCCACTTTTTGCTACTTGTCCCAACTTTTTTGGGATTTGTTGACACCGTGAATTTTGAATCAACATATTTTTCCTTTAAAATGTTACATTTACTCAGATTAAACTTTTGATCTGTCATCTGTTATATTACGAATAAAATATTGACATTTGCCATCTCCACATCATTGCATTCAGTTTTTATTCACAATGTGTTTAGTGTCCCAAATTTTTTGGAATCCGGTTTGTAGATAAAATAAACCTACACACTAATATCTTAAAGTTAACGGTACATGGATCCTAGTTTGATTCACCGCGATGCACGTATTAAGCTGCAGTAACATTAACAAACATAAACTTACCAGCTGAAATCCCACACACAGCTCCGTCCTCTGAGTTCTTTGATGAAGAGGAGTCTGGTCGTGGAGATGTTGAATCAGGCCGTTCATGCTCTCTTAACACCCACAAGCTGACTTTAATGTTGAGAGAGGAGGGGGGAGGCTGCGGACCCCCTTGAAGACTCACCTTGAAGACCAGACTCACCTCACCACCGGATGAAGAGCATCTCAGTGTGACCTCAGCAGAAGTAAGGAGTACCTTCAGGAGGATTAATCCGTACAAAGCAACTGGCCCAGACAACATCCCCGGAAAAGTGTTGAAGGAATGTGCTGATCAGCTCTGCGAGGTGCTGGCAGACATCTTTAACACCTCACTTACCCTGGAGACAGTTCCCACCTGCCTGAAGACTGCCACCATCATCCCAGTCCCAAAAAGCTCTACAGTGACTGGTCTGAATGACTATCGGCCAGTGGCCCTCACCCTGATAGTTGCTAAATGCTTCGAAAAACTGGTCATGACTCGCATCAAAACAACCATCAACATCAACGAGGACCCTCATCAGTATGCATACCGTGAGAACCGATCAACAGAGGATGCCATCTCCTCTGTGGTCCACACTGCGCTCAACCACCTGGAGCAGAAAAACTCTTACGTCCGTATGCTCTTTGTGGACTTCACATCCACCTTCAACACCATGATCCCCCAAACCCTGATGGACAAACTATCCACACTAGGACTAAGCCCCTCCATTTGCAACTGGGTACTAGACTTCTTAACAAACAGACCACAGTTAGTGAGGATCCACAACTTCTCCTCCTCCACCATAACCCTCAGCACTGGCTCTCCTCAGGGATGTGTGTTGAGCCCCCTCCTGTTTACTCTGCTCACGTATGATTGTGCAGCTACCCATCCAGGCTGTCACATTGTAAAGGTTGCAGATGATACAGCGGTGGTGGGATGCATCACAAACAATGATGAGCCCAGCTACAGGCAAGAGGTGGAACACCTGGAGAGCTGGTGCAAAGAGAATAACCTTCACATCAATGTGAAGAAGACAAAGGAGATGATTGTGGACTTAAGAAGGAACAAAAACATCTACACCCCCCTGAACATAAGAGGATCTGCGGTGGAAGTGGTCTCCAGCTACAAGTACTTGGGTGTACACATGAATGACAACCTCAGCTGGAGCAACAACACCACCAGCCTGATCAAGAAAGCTCATCAGAGACTCTACTTCCTCAGACGGCTGAGGCGAGCTGGTCTGGGAATCTCAGTCCTCACCTCCTTCTACAGGTGTGCAGTGGAGAGCATCCTGTGCTCCAGCATCAACGTGTGGCATGGAGGCTGCACAGCTGCAGAAAGAAAAGCTTTGCAGAGAGTGGTGATGGCTGCACAGAAGTCTGTCGGAATCAGCCTTCCCACCATCACAGACATCTACACCTCCAGATGCAGGAAGAGGGCCACCTGCATCATGAAGTACCCCACTCACCCAGCACACACACTTTTTGCCCCACTCCCCTCAGGAAGGAGGTTGAGGAGCATTAAGTGTAGAACCACTAGACTGAGGAACAGCTTCTACCCTGAGGCTGTTAGACTTATGAATCTCTAACCAGAATAATCACTGTGAAAAACCATATCATGTTGCTGCTGATCTGTTTCAATGTTGATGTGTTCATGCGTGCACATCCGCTCACACAGACTCATGTTCATGTTTGTGCTGATGTTCAATGTTTTATGTTATTAGTGCTTAGTGTATATTTGGTTGATGTTTTTTCTTAGTTCATATCTTAGACGTTATTACTGTTTTTCTTATACATTTTATTGTTGGATGTAACTGGGACCCTGTATACATAATTTCGCTCCACCACATGTACCACATGAGGTGTGAATGACTAAAGAATCTCTGACTCTGAAGACAAACACGGAGCAACTTTCTGCTCGTAAATTGAAGTCGTTCGACGCCACAAGCGCTGCGCATGTGAACCCGTCTGTGAGCGGAACCAGTGCAACATATGAACCATATAACCATATAAACCACGTGACGCATTACAGCCAATACTGAAACTTGACACAGAAAGAAGAGCGACTTTTCAATCCATATACCGACCGACGCAGTTCGGTTGGTGCCATAAAATAACCTTGGTGCGGTATACAGCCCTACTGTCCTGTCATTAAATGTTTTTTTATGTTGCCCCAAAATCCACGATACGTTGAGTGAACATTCAGCATGCTGCTGGACTGTAAAAGTATTTGTGGTGAGGAGGGTGGATCTGTCATACTGGGCTTCCAGTTCGGTTAATTTACTGCTCTCTGCTCAGACTTCAGCAGATACCGTTGCTCAAAAGAGATGAAGAGCACTTCACGTTGCCACTTTTAATTAATGTGACCGTTTCAGAGCATATGAGGCAAACAGGTTTTGAACTGCCTGCTGGAAGAATGAACATTAATTTCTCTGTCCATTCATCTTTAAAACAACGGTTTTCAGCATCAACTTTTTTTTATTTTGGAATACAACATGCTGTCTCTTCCCCTGTTCCTTCTCAACTCTTCTCTGAGAGCTCGCTGCACCGGCCGTGCAGGGAAAACAAAAGATTTGATTGGCTCATTAACTGAGTGACACTATTACTGAACACCTGAAGTTGAGTGAACCTCCAAAACACACCTCCCCTGTCTCTGCACCTTAGTTATCTATTGCTGGAAAAATGCTCCTTGAAAATCATCTTTTTTTTCCTGAATTTATTGGACACAGGTCCGGACAGAACCATCACTCGGTCCGGATCCAGACCGAGGTCCACCTATTAGTGACCTTTGCTCTACACCAAAATATCCAAGAATTAAGAAATAGAAACTTTCTGGAATATTAGTTTAAATATTTGTTGACATATCATCAGAACAGTCACTTCAATACTGTCCACTAATCAAAATGCTCTAACAAAAAAAAAACTCACAATGTCATCAACGTTTCATTCAAAATAATATTTTATGTGGTTTTACTGTGATATATATACATACACAGAATGTCATAATAACTTCTGTAACTAAAATCAGTTAAATAGTTTTTTTTACCCAGTCCTGGTGGACGATACCCGAGTCAAAATCCAAGCTAAAGAAGTAGGCACAGGTCCGGACAGAACCATCGCTCGGTCTGGATCTGGACCGAGGTCCACCTATTAGTGTCTTCTGCCCTACACCAAAATATCCAAGAATTAAGAAATAGAAACTTTCTGGAATATTAGTTTAAATATTTGTTGACATATCATCAGAACAGTCACTTCAATACTGTCCACTTATCAAAATGCTCTAACAACAAACAAAAACTCACAATGTCATCAACAAGTTTCATTCAAAATAATATATATTTTTTAATCACTGTCTTTTTATTGAGTTCTTTTCTTTTATGCATACAGTTTGTAAATACAAAGAAGTGTTTATCCAACACAGAAACAAAGTAATGTACATAAAATTAATCCCTACAAAGTAATCCCCTTTAGCCCACCCAGGTCACTGCCCAGTAGATCCACGCACTACATTCCTCTCTGCGACAGAAGTGGAACGTATTTTAATAAAATGAAATAACTTAATTAATCTGGAGCATTATTGTATGTTTTGAAATGAGTCAAGGAAGGGTCCCCATGTTGTTTCAAATTTACCGATTGAGTGTTGAAGAGAGCATCTAATTCTTTCCAGTTTCAAACACGACATAAGGTCATATAACCACTGCTTGTGAGTTGGAGGAGTAGCACCCTTCCACCTGGTCAAAACAGCACGCCTCGCCAACAATGAACAAAATGCCAGAGCCTGCCGTTTAAAGGCTGTTAAAGGCAACCCCTCACCACTGAAGCCAAAAAGAGCCAAGAGAGGTGCCGGTGTTACTGTCACCCCGGCCATCAAGGACATTGTACGGAAAACATCTGTCCAGAACTGACCAAGAGCGGGGCAGGACCAGTACAGATGAACCAATGTGGCCACATCAGTTTTGCATTTATCGCAGTATGGTGTGATTTCTGGATAAAAACGAGATAGTTTGCTTTTGGAGAGATGGACTCGATGCACAATTTTGAATTGAATGAGACAATGGCATGCACACAAAGATGTTGTATTCACAAGTTTAAGTATAGAGGCCCACGTCTCATCCAGTATGGTCACACCCAAGTCCCCCTCCCATGATGTTTTAAGTTGAAGTGATCAGGTTGATTGATTATTGTAAAGCCACGAAATCAGCCCTTTACGAGTCGGGTTCAATAGTAGGATGGTTTCTAACAATGTATACTCTGGCAGAGAAATTGAGCCTGAAAAGTGAGACTGAAGAAAATTTCTGGCTTGCAAATATCTAAAAAAGTGGGATTTAGGTAAACCATATTTGTTGCTAAGTTCCTCAAAGGAAGCCAAACTCTTCTCTATGAAAAGGTCCTTAAAATGAGTAAGCCCCCTCCGGTACCACTCTAGGAACACCCCATCCTGAACAGATGGTTTAAAAAAATGGTTACGTGCAATTGGGCTTAAGAGGGAGAAATCGTGGAGTTTAAAGTATTTCCTAAACTGGCTGCATATTTTCAGTGAGTGTTTCACTACAGGGTTTAAAATAGGCTTAGCTGAAGCCAGCGAGAGTGGGGAGCAAAGCACGGCCGGAAGGGACATATTGCCACCACTGCGCAGCTCCATAGCCACCCAGTCAGGGCAGCCATCCAGGCTGTGGTAAAAATACCAGAACACCAAGCATCTAAGGTTGGCAGCCCAATAATAAAACCGGAAATTAGGGAATGCAACCCCACCCTGCTGTTTAGGCTTTTGAAGTTGTAATTTATTAAGCCTTGGGTGTGTAGTGAACTTAACCTAAGGTCAAAACCCTTGACCTTAAGAACCATATGGTCAGAAACTGTCATTTCATTGATCTGCATCCAGAAATACAGTTTGACCCATCCTGAGACTTTCTTTCTTGAATTAATCAAGTAGAAATGACAATTCTCTATGATCATTACTATTTTACAAATGTTTTGATAATCAAATTGTGTTAGTTCAAACAATGTTTACAGGTTGAAGAGAACTACTCATTTTTATTTACATAAACAGTAAGTAATGATTTTTATTCCTCATTCAAAGAAGAAATCAGGTTAATATGCATTTCTTGATTTTCTGTCTTCAATGAGCAAGTTTGTAAGTGTGTGCCAAAGTTCGAGGTTCGGTCAACTAAAAAGTTTACTGAAAAGAAATGTCATGTTTAACTTTCACAGCAGATACTAGGTGAATTGACTCCACGAAGTCTGAAGTTCTCCAACAATCTTTCTGTCTGTTTTAAACAATCTTAATCTCTATCCTTGACTTTCCATAACACCTTACATCACAAACCACACCTCTGTTCTGGTCCATCCACGAATCAGAAAGCTCTCAAATGAACCGGAAGTATAGCCCGTTTAAATGTGGCGACTTCCCAGTTCAAAAAAGAAGTTTTTCAGAGCTTGAAAGTTTTCCCTGGAGAAGAGTTCCAGAGTTTAACTCTCTGAAGAGAGTTTAAGAGTTCAGAGTTCTTGGATGCTAACGCAGGCGTCCAGGATGCTTCTATTAGAATCAAGCTGATCCAGAGGGATTTTGGGAATTATAACTTCTGTTTGGATAACCTCACACGACTCCTAAGGGTTGTTAGCTGTCCTCACGGAGACGCTGAAAAAGAGTCAAAAGGGAACTCTACACCGACGCTGATTCTATCATCTGCCAGGTAAAAGTTCTATTTCGACAAAAGCGTACCGTTGGCCAAGCTGATTTTCCAAAGAGCGTGTTGTTCTGGTACTACAGATAAATTCCCTCACACATCTCTCTGAAAGATAAATCTCCATTTTCCATCTTTAAACTCTCCTTTCTCTTAAAATCATTACAGATATTTTTAGAAATGTCTGAAGCAAAGTTTCTCAATCACCGCCGTGTGAATTGATGTCTGCTGTTCTGCTGAAAAGTGAAAACAATCGCCGTATTGTTCTCACTTCCTGTAAAACTAGCCATGTTGTTGTTTTCATATTCTGCCAAATTAATGTAAATGTTTGATGTTAAACTTTGATTCTGTAAATAAATGACCGCATTCATTTTGATGGGTCAAAGATAAATAACGTCTCTCGTTACATTTCTGTTAAATTCAATGCACGACATTTACACAGTCAGAAAAATGAAGAACCCGTTAATGTATGAAATTATCTCAGCATCTGTTCATACTAC
>NC_056505.1:52500692-52504046 GCF_014905685.2 Nematolebias whitei | reverse complement strand
AAGAACCCGTTAATGTATGAAATTATCTCAGCATCTGTTCATACTACTTATTGTGGCCCGTAAGTACGTTAGTACCACATATTGGTGGCCCGTCTACGTGTTCATAAATGACTGTGTATTCGTGTAAAGATTGATTTTACATGTTGGCATGAAGAAAAATAGCAGAGAATCAGCTGTGCTGAAACGCAGCTCAGGCTGCGCCGCTTGGAGAAAGCTCACAGAAATACTGCAGCTAGTGATGTTTTGAAGTTTGAAATTGTGAGTCATATGTTTTTAAAGCTGAAATTGTACGCCTGTTATGGTAACTAAGCTGGCTGTGAGCTGTGGAAACGCTTTATTCTGTTTAAACCGTGTTCCAGACGCTGATCTGGGTCCGGCTCGGATCTGAGAAAGATCTAACGAGTTGTTTTTAAACGGTTTAAAAGACGTTGTGCCACGGAGCGCCGCCTCCACTAAGCTCAGAGAGTTGATTCGTTACAATTTTTAACAGAAATGGTGCATTTTGACAGTTTACAAGACGAAAAGTTGACAAACTTATTTCAGGCTAACAGTAACATGCTAGTTGGGAAAACGCTTTGTGATTGGTTGGATTAGCTGCTGTGGAGCGCTCTGATTTGCTGAGAAAGTGAATGACGTGCCTACGTCATTTCCTCTCACCCCCGTGCTGCTCTGTCATTGGTGATTTCAGTCACGTGACCCGGAAATGGAAACTCGTTTTCATAGGGAAATAAAATCTGCTTTTTAAAGTTCAAAAACGCTTTAAAAGCTGTATTCTGATGCGTTGTGTTAGTCTTCAAAGTCTAATTGCTAAAATTTTGCCACGTTTGTGTAAAAAATCCGTTCAGAAATGTTGGTTTTAACCGAGTCTAGCCGATGCTAACTTTAAGCTAACAGCTAACGACCGGACGCCACAGGAAGTCATAGCTCCCCTACTGAACAACACTAACAGTGTCTGAGTTAAAATTAATAAGGTTGTTCTGCCACCTCCTGGAAAAACTTGAGAACACAGGTTTCACTTCGCTTTTTAGGTTATTTTAGTGAAATTAAACGTATTTTCTTTTTTTTAAAGGCATTTTTGAGTTAATAAACGTTCCTCAAAGCTGAATAATCACTGTTATCTTGCATTTAAAAGTTGTTAAGGTATTTATGCAAAGAGGCATTTACCAAAAGACTTTATTCACTGGTAATCCCTTATAAAAGGTACAAAATAAAAGTTAGAAACTTTTTAAAAATAGAAACAGTTACAGATATTCACAGAGTTGAAAAAAGTTTACTCATTTGCTAAAAAGATAATGCACGTTTAATTGATAAATCACTAAATAAAAGTAAATATATCAGACAAAGAGACTTTTCTGATTTTATTTATTTTGAAAAAACCTAAAACATTAAATTCTCCTATTTAATTTTTAAATAGAAGAAAAATGGCAGACAAAGAAGGAGAAGAGCATCCTTTAGACTCCCAACGAAATGATGATATCATTTTGGGGGCCTTACATATTTTAACAACTCCACTTATTGGCAAGGAAATACAGCAATTAGAACAACTCGATGAAATTCAAAGAAATGAAGAGCTGAAAAGTCTGGCAGCAGGAACATTAGAGCCAGAGAGTAAAAAGCATAGCCAGGAACGGTTAGCAAAAATCTCTCTGCTTCTAAAAGCAGAATTGGATGAACGGTCGGAACGCATTGTCTGGATGTCTAAAACACATGAGAGGGAGCTCTCAGGAATGCAGGCGTCATTACAAATACAATCTTATGAGAAGATTAGTGAAAAAGACCGTCAATACCAAGCTGCATGCTCAGACAATGAAGAGCTACAAAAAGAGTTGCAGCTCGCAAAAATGGAGCTGGAAGAATGCAGAATAGATAAACACAACTTACAACAGCTACATATGCGTTTACAAAGTGATTACCAAACGTCCCAGGAACATTTAAAAAAATGTGAGGAGAAACTAAAAGCAGCAACAGATAAAGGTAATGAAGAGGATCAAGGTGGTCTGGAATCCAAACCAGACCCTGAACAGAGTCGGGATAATACACCAAAACCTCAACGACCATTTTACTCACCCGGTGCTTTTAGACCCATCCAAACACCTACACAAACGGGCAGAGTAACACCCCCACTACCGACCACGCATGTGAGACCATTGATATCTTCTCCTTCAATGGATGATTTGCAAAAAATCTCAAAATATGTACAATGCTTTGTACCTGGACCGATGGGCTCATCTGGAACAAAAGCGTACCTCAGAGATCTGGAGTTCAGATTGAGATCTTATCCTAATGCTACGGTAGAGGATAAGATCAGTCTGATACGGCTCACTTCGGACAGAGAGGTGTTTACCTTCATCGAGCGTCTACCTGATGCAACGAGAAGGGATTACAACCTTCTGTGTGAAGCTTTGATCAGAGAGTACGACTCCTGCACAGGACCAGCTGGATACCCAGCCGCAGAAAAGGTCACGCAGGGTAAAGCTGAACATCCAAAAGTTTATTACAAAAGAATCTTCCAAGCTTATTTTGGTTACAGAAATGAAACCGGAATGGAGGAAGAAGAAAGTTTTAAATATGTTTTCAGCAAAAATCTCCACACTGACATACGCATGTCATTACAAATTATGGCAAATTTCAGAGAAAAATCCATAAATGAGATTAAACAGTGTGCAGTGAATGTGTTTGAGGCATGTTCTCAGGCTAAGACGCCCATAGAGGTGTTTCCTGGTGTAAAGGTTAAACCCCACTCCCTAGAAATGGAAGGAAGGCGCGCGTATCCACCTCCTCCTAAAACAGGCGAGAAAAGGCAGTATTTTCAAACTAACGAACCACGTAATGAAGGTGCACGCTGGAACAAAAAGGCTCCTCTTTCAGAGGATGAACGTGATTGTCGTACATGGGACATGCGTAGGACGCAACGATATGGGATCCAAGAGGACCCATATTATCAGGGGAAATCCGAAAAGGAACCCCAAAAAGACGTACCTAGCCGCCTCCCACCTCGGACGAAACGTCCCGAGGCGAAAAAATCACAAAAGTTCCAGAAAAAAGGCCCTACACCTCTGAGCTCGGAAGAGACAGAGGAAATACAAAGGTTTTTAGAAACTTTGATACACGCTGAAATGGGAACCCAACCAGGAGCACAATGTAGTGATCTGATCGCTACTAAATCTGAAGGCGCGAATGAAAACATTACAGATGTCAGTGAAACACACCAAGACAGTGCTGTTGTTGCCTCCAACAACCCCTCATCGGACGAAGGGGGGGTAAACTCATACACAACCGAAGATGAGTCATCACAAACTGAAAACTTAGAACCTGATTTTCATGATTTTGAACTAGGCATTCCAGTTCTGGGAG
>NC_056505.1:52497909-52500592 GCF_014905685.2 Nematolebias whitei | reverse complement strand
AAGAACCCGTTAATGTATGAAATTATCTCAGCATCTGTTCATACTACAGGTGTCTACCCCGCCAGATGAAGGATGAAAGAATCGAGTCCAGTTCATTAAAAAAAGTATTAGGAATAAAGATGGGTAATGCCTGAAAGAGGTATAAAAATTTGGGTAGTATATTCATTTTAATTTAGTTGATACGTCCCACAAGAGACATGGAAAGGGGCATCCACTTTGTGAGGGATCCCTTCACTTGGTTCAACAGTTGAGTCAAATTCTCTTTGAACAGGTTTTTGTTTTTTTGTCACTGTGATACCAAGATATGTGAATTTTTGTCTCTCAATTCTAAACGGCAGATTAGCAAAATCTGACAGGTTAGCTTTATTGCCTATGGGGAAAAGCTCACTTTTGGTAAGGTTCAGCTTGTACCCAGAAATCTGACCGAATTGGCTAAATATATCGAGAGCAAAAGGCAGTGAGGCAGTGATGGTTTAGAAATGAAAAGTAGAAGGTCATCTGCATAAAGCGACACTTTATGTTCCATGTCGTTCCTCCAGATACCGGATATCCCCTTACTGGTCCTAAGTGCGATGGCAAGGGGCTCTATGGCCAGATCAAAAAGTAGGGGGCTAAGAGGACAACCCTGGCGGGTTCCTCTTTGTAGTTTAAATGATTTAGAATTCTGAGAGTTGGTACGAACCGTGGCAGACGGTTGCTGATATAATAGTTTAATCCATGAGATGAAATTTCCTCCAAAGCCAAATCTACTAAGGACTGCAAAGACATAGTCAAACTCAACCCGGTCAAAGGCTTTTTCAGCGTCCAAAGAGACAACACACTCAGCCGAATCCGTGGCACCGGAATATACAATATTCAGCAGCCTTCTAACATTAAAATATGAGTGCCGACCTTTAATGAAACCTGTTTGGTCTTTTGAAATAACCAATGGTAAAACAGCTTCGAGTCTACGGGTGAGAATTTTGGCTAAAATTTTAATATCCGTATTTAAGAGAGAGATAGGTCTGTATGAGGTGCATTCCACTGGATCTTTGCCCTTCTTTGAAATAAGTGTAATACAAGCTTCGTAAAATGATTGAGGAAGGGATCCTTGTTTAAAACAATCAGTAAGAGTGGAGCTGAGCTGCACAGATAGCAAGTCTGAGAATCGTTTGAAAAATTCTGAGGGAAGACCATCCGGACCGGGGCATTTGCCAGATTGCATTGAGGCAATTGCTAAGGAAACTTCTGCCTGGGAGATGGGTTCATCTAACCTGCTCTTAAATTCTGGTGAGATTGCAGGAATGTGAAGTTTAGCTAGAAAATCATCTATTGTGTTAGAATTGGTTTGTAATTGTGAGCTGTAGAGCTCCTCATAAAAGTCCCTAAATGCATCATTAATTTGTCCATGGTCTGTGACTATACTGCCGTCTTGTTTTCGAATTTTTGAAATAGTTTGCCTTGCCCTAGAGCCCTTGAGCATGGATGCCAGGAGTTTATCGGCTTTGTCACCATGCACGTAGAATTTGGATTTGTTATGTAAAAGTAAGCATTCAGCTGAGTGTGCTGTCAATAGGTCAAGCCTTGTTTTGAGTTCAACACACCTTTTGAACAGTTCGGGACACTGATTCAGAGCATATTTTATATCAACCTCTTTGATTTGTTGAATTAGGTTGTTCTGTTCATAGGAGGACTGTTTTTTAATTTTCGCTGAGTAGGCAATGATCTGGCCTCTGATATAGGCCTTAAAGGTATCCCATACTACAAGGCTGGAGATCTCTTGGGAAGAGTTAGTATCAAAGAAAAAAGTATCTCATCTTGAATAAACTTTACAAATTTGTCATCCGCCAGCAGGGTTGAATTGAAACGCCATGGTCCAGTTCTTAAGGGGGAGCAAGGAAAGGACAGGGACAGAGTGAGTGGGGCGTGGTCTGAAATAACTATGCTCTGATAGTCACAAGAACGGATCCGCTGCAGCCATTCAGTATCTGTAATAAAATAATCGATTCTTGAATAGGTTTTGTGTACATGTGAGAAGTATGAGTACTCCCTCTTGTCAGGATTTAAAGTACGCCACACATCACACAGCCCATACTCAGAAAGAAAGGTTTGGATGACTGATGCAGATTTGCTCATGACATTACTTTTGAAAGATGAGCCATCTAAAGTCGGGTCCAGCCAACAGTTGAAATCGCCTCCCAGGACCAGTGAGTATTTATTGAGGTCAGGTAGAGAGGTAAATAGCTGTTTAAAAAAGTTCTCATCATCTATATTAGGAGCGTAAACATTAACCAGGGCGACCAGAGTGCCATACAATTTCCCACTCACTACAATAAACCTGCCATGTTTATCAGCCACCACATTCTCGGCCTCAAACGGAGTATTTTGGCTGATCAGTATGGAGACCCCTCGCGCCTTAATCTGGAAATGAGAGTGGAAACGTTGTCCCCTCCAACATGTCAGGAAACGACCCCCGTCCGAGCTCCTGATGTGAGTCTCTTGCAGAAACACCACATCTGCATTAAATCGTTTAATATGGGAGAAAGCCCTCCTTCTCTTCACTGGGTGGTTTAAACCCTTGACGTTCCAACTTAAGAAATTTAAATGCTGACTCATGGTTACAGAGTTTGTACGTTAGGCAGGCAGAGATTGAAACAAAAGAGGTGAAGAAAAATAGCAATATCCTGCGAGACCCCCAGCAGTG
>NC_056505.1:52488562-52497809 GCF_014905685.2 Nematolebias whitei | reverse complement strand
AAAGAGGTGAAGAAAAATAGCAATATCCTGCGAGACCCCCAGCAGTGACCTTAACCGCCCCCCACCCCCCCCCCCCCCCAACATAAACAGCTTCCAAACAGAGAACAACAATGTGGAAGCAAGCTTTCCAAAATTAACATTCTCAGAGAACCAATCTTCCAGTAATTAACCACCTCAAAATCGGAAAAACAGAACTACCTATTCCAAACTAACCACTGCTCCTAGTGGACATGAAATATATGCAAACCCCCACAGTGACATAAATTTTGAGACATAATTTACACGTCTCCGCAGACACTATAGAAAAAAAGTAGTGTAATAAAATTTAAAGCAACCACAAGAAAAAGCATGAAAACGGGCTCCAGACACCATTGGGACAAAGCAAGCAGGTATTAATGCAGCTACTCCTCCATTCATAAAGTCCATTATCAGCCATCAGAATGGCCAGAATAAGTCTATTGAAAATAAGGTGATATTTACAATACTTGCTGCGCCCTGAGGAGAAACAGCCCGCCTGTGTTTCTGGAGTAAGTCATCAATAAAGCGTTGCTCCCTCATTAGTTTTCCTGTGGTTTTGGAAGCCTCTTGATGTACTGTTGAGCCTCCTCCACAGAGCCTAGAAGTTTTTTGGCACCGCTGGATTCCATTATGCGAAGACGGGCCGGGAAGAGAAGAGCCGGCCTCAAGCCCCGCTTGTAGAGCTCCGCCATGATGTCCTTATACACTACACGTTGGGCCAGGACGTCTGGGCTGTAGTCCTCCACAATACGAAGAGACGCACCTTTGTAGTCGAGCTTTCCTCTCTTCCTGGCTTCCTGAATGATGAGGTCTTTGGCCAGGTATCGATGCAGGCGAAGGATCACCGGGCGAGGAGGACGTCCTGCGGGCCATTTAGCTGCAAGGGAGCGATGCGCTCCATCAAGTTCTGGTGGGGTCGGTAGCACCTCTTTCCCAAATAGTTCGCACAAAAGATTGGAAAAAAAAATGAGTGGGTCGCCCACTTTCAGTGTCTTCGGGCAGGCCGAGGATGCAAATGTTCTGTCGTCTGCTACGGCTCTCCAAGTCCACCATTTTGTCCTTTAGCTTAGCATTTTCCTCACGGAGAGCAGCACACAAGTCTTCGAGGCCAGTTACTCGCTGGCCAAGGTCCTCTGTTGCGAGCTCCAAGGAGGAGACTCGCTCTGCCTGTTCCTCCGGGGCCTGCCACATCTGGTCTAGTTTAGAAGTCAGCATGTTGGCAGAGGACTTGAACTCAGATTTCAGATCCTCACCGTGCCGCTGAAGCAGTGCAGTGATGGCCTCCAGCGTTAAGCCAGCGTCCTCCTTGTTTCCTTTCGCACTCTTACAGGCCATAACTAGTGGGTAAGTAACCAAGATACTAGCCAAGGTGTTTTTGCAATATTGGGTGGCGTAAAATTAGGTTTCTGTGGGGTGAATTTAATTAAAAGGCTGAGTTTTTCCGGAGCAGTCCGTCGCCACGTCTACCTTGTCCGCATGCCAAACCGGAAGTCCCCAAAATAATATTTTAAGTGGTTTTACTGTGATATATTCATACACAGAATGTCATAATAACTTCTGTAACTAAAATCAGTTAATTTTTTTTACCCAGCCCTGGTGGACGATACCCGAGTCAAAATCCAAGCTAAGGAAGTAGAAGTGTTCACCAGACATGCAGGGTCTGATGACACTCTGATAAACACTTTGGTAACAGTTCCTGTTTTAAATGTGCTATACAAATAAATCTGACTTGACTCTGATGCTGTGCCAGATCACTGGTGTACTGGTGGATAAAAATAAGTAAAGTTCACCAAGAGATTTAACAGACATTTCTCTGGATCTAACAGAGGTGCAGCTTACACTCCCAACCACACTAGATAGGCCTACTAACCAGTCAGAAGAAGTGTGGTGCCTGGCCTTGGGTCTTGGTAAAACTGTGATTCAGATCCAGCAGTGGTTCTGTGTGCTGTTGAAGGTCTCTGTTTCCTGGGCTGCTTTAATGTACGGGCTGACCTGGGATGAAGTCCAGGGGCCTACAGCATTGGGGGCCCTGTTGTTTTGAGGTCATGTGATGAGCTGAAATACATTGTTTTGTAACTTGTCAGGTTTTCTGTCAATCATTTCAGATGCATGTTTGTGGTGCTGATCCAAATGAAAAGTGACCCACGTGGGCTCACTGGCCATGAGTTGATCAATCAGAATGTGTGTTGCTAGAATGCAGGCGTGTCCCTCAATGATTGACTGACGGCTGTCCATATGTCGTGGAAGAAGTTCAAGAGCGGTGTTCAAAATAAAAGAACATATTTGTCAGAACAAGTTTGAAAAAGAACTGGAGACCATATTGAAGCTGCAGATTTTTAAAAATATCTGTCAGAGAAGTTGAACGCACAGATTGACGTTCACTGATTCTTCCACCACCTGAGGGAGAGGAGGATGAGGCGTGGCCCCCGCAGGTGATGATTAGCTGGAGAGGAGCAGACAGGTGGAGCTGGGGAGAAGGGAGGAGCACAGGAGGAGCAGAGAGACGAGCCGGCAATGAGACACATCTGATGACTTTTATAACAGTGACCCATGGGAGCGTGCACAGCCTGTCTCTGTATAATTTGCTGTTTCTGTTGCTTTAGTTTTTGGAAATAAACAATATTAACACTAAAATAGGTATATTTGAACAAAACTCTAGCAAAGGTGCGTCTCTGATTAACTTGTCTTTTCTTTTTTTTTTTTTTTTTATTGTCCAAAACCCTCCAAATGTTCTCTCTGTGAAGGAGTCAGTTTTAGATGTTTGTAATTCATCATAATTTGCTAATTTGAGTCCCACACTGTATTAAATCATTAAAAACATGGTTTTGGGGATTTGGATGAGCTAAATTGTTATTTGGGACCAGACTTTATGAAAAATGTAATGCATTTAATGATCAAACATGAATTATAAATGATGCCTTCTCAATAAAAGGTGGTTTGCCTGTATTATTAACAATCATGTGATTTTTAATGTTCAAGTATTTTTAGCAACAAGGAAGTTCATAAATTGTCATTTATAACAGCAACCTTCATAATGAGCAAGTTGATTCTCAGTGATAAAACTCCTAAAGGTTGACACTGGAAATGTGATTTAGCTGCTAAGTAATCGTTAAATTCATCCATCCATTATCTTTTACCTGCTGCTTCCATTTTTGGGTCACGGGGGTCACCGGTGCCCATGTCCAGCAATCACTGTGCGAGGGACAGGGTACACCCTGGACGGGTCGCAAGTTCATCACAGGGACACATAGAGACAAATGAGACATACAACCATTCACACTCTCACTCACACCTAGGGACAGTTTAGAGTTACCAATCAGCCTAACATGCATGTTTTTGGTCTGTGGGAGGAAACCGGAGTACCCGGAGAAAACCCACGCATGCACAGAGAGAACATGCAAACTCCACCCAGAAAGGCCCCTGGACCTGGATTTGAACCAGGGACCTGCTCGCTGAGAGGCAGCAGCTCTACCAGGTGCACCACCATGCAGCCTTTCGTTAAATTCAAAATGGTGATTTAAAAAAAAAATTAATTTGTCACAGGTGGTCCTTTGTTCAGAACACATTAACTTGAAATTTAGTTTTTCAGCCTTTAAAATTGTTCTTTTGTACTATTATGTTGGTATTAATGTATATGCAGACATAATATGGTGATTGTGAGGGGAAAATTGTGTATGTGTGTGTGTGTGTTGAAGTAACATTGTCCTTAATGTTCATGTGTTTCAGTGGTTCCTGCTTCTGTTTAGAGCTGATTAAAAGAAGAAGCTCCTCAAGACTGAAGGCCTGATGTGGACCAGCAGGACCCAGAGCCTCTTATTATAGAGTGGAAGAAAAGACCCTTAGACCAGTCTGGTGGGAGACCAACTCAATATGGAGGAGACCAATATCAGGTTTTTGGTCACTACAGTTTCTTTAAAGAGCGAGGAGGATAAAAAACAACTTACCAAGAACCCAGATTTAAAGACTCACAAAGACAGTTCCAGCTCTTCAAAGACTGACGTTAATGAGGACGATGAAGAGGATGGCGAAATGACCGATCCTGACTCTCTGCTAAAGAACTCATCAGATTCTGAATCAGAACATGAAGACAGTATGAAAGACTGGAAGGAGAGCAGGGCTCCTGAATCAGAGGTAAAAACTGTCAACAAATCTTTGAGCTGCTCTGAGTGTGGTAAGCAGTATGTCAGTAACCGGACTCTTCAAAGACACATGACAAGTCATTCAGGAGTGAAGTCTTCAAGCTGTCTGCTTAATAAGAAATGTGTTGGAGAGAAGAAACATGTAGAGTCACGCAGGAAAGTCCAGGCAAGACCAAACTCAATAAGCTGTGATGACTGTGGTAAAAGATTTACTTCCAAATCAAAATTAATCTCACACGTGAGAGTCCACACAGGAGACAAGCTGTTTCCTTGTGAACTTTGTGGACAAAGGTTTAGTCAGAAGACAAGTTTAAACCAACACATGAGAGTTCACACAGGAGACAAGCCGTTTCCTTGTGAACTTTGTGGACAGAGGTTTAGTCATAAGAAATCTTTAAACTCACACATGAGAGTCCACACAGGAGATAAGCCGTTTCCTTGTGAACTTTGTGGACAAAGGTTTAATCAGAAGACAAATTTAAACACACACATAAGAGTCCACACAGGAGACAAGCCGTTTCCTTGTGAACTTTGTGGACAAAGGTGTAGTCGTAAGACAAATTTAAACTCACACATGAGAGTCCACACAGGAGACAAGCCGTTTCCTTGTGAACTTTGTGGACAAAGGTTTAATCAGAAGACAACTTTAAACACACACATGAGAGTCCACACAGGAGACAAGCCGTTTCCTTGTGAACTTTGTGGACGAAGGTTTAGTCGTAAAACACATTTAAACAGACACATGAGAGTCCACGCAGGAGACAAGCCGTTTCCTTGTGAACTTTGTTGACAACAGTTTAGTCATAAGACAACTTTAAACTCACACATGAGAGTCCACACAGGAGTGAAAACTTTCTGACAGAAAATAATAAAATAACTATTATAGGACATGAGATGCAACTGGTTTCTTATCACCCAAATAAATTTTTTGATTTTGTAAAAGATTTTCTGTGACAGTTTTCAACAAGTTTCCAATCTATGATTTGCTCCTAGTTTCTTAAGAATACTTTAAAAACAAACTAATTAAACCTTAGATCATAGTTTGAACTATAGATGTTGTTTCTAAAATACTGGTTCAGTGGTTGTGCAGTATGTGGAGAGAACCAACCAACCAATCAAATTACTTGTTTTTTCAAACAGTCAGACCCCATGAAATGTTATTTGTGTTAATTCCTGAGAGAATTGTGATTTAATCAGTTAGTTACTTTGTTAATTAACAGGTCTCTCATGCAGATGAACTAATTGTGTTTTAATGAGACTAACCTTATAGTTTTTTATAAATTACTACAATTTCATTCCTGTAAGCTGAATAATGTTTACATCACGTGTTAACATCAAAATATGGATGAAACAATGTCAGAATTGCCCAGGTTAAACTCCAACTTTACTGTAGTATTAGGCTACTTTTATACATGAAGCTAAAATTACCTGACACCATCCTGCACCTAATGCCCCTTTTCCACTGTCACGGTGCGGGTCGGATATTTCCGGCTTCACGCGCGTTTGAGGTCTTTCCACTGTCCCTGTGACCGGCTCGCCTCCCTAAATTCTGGCCCGGCTTCTCAAGGGGTCCAAGCGAGCCGCGCCGTGACGTCAGAAACACTGTCGTTCACTGATTGGTCGGGGGGAGGAGTCTGTGGAGTCTTTCCAAACAACCCGATCCACCATTTTTTCTCTACTGCTTGCCATTAGCGATAACACGAGGAGCATATCTTTTAGTATTTTGAAGCTATAAAAAAACAATAATATCAAAGCCGTGGTCAAATGCAGAAGTGCAGGTGTTGTTGTGCTTGGTGGCCGACGAAAAAAGTCAAAGCGAGCTAGATGGAGGATTGGAGGGTGGTTTGGACATGACCACTGCTCTACTTGAATCATTTATAGAAGATGGTGAGTGTTTTCTAACTTTAAACATATTTTAAGTTACTCATCCCATCGGTTCTGAACATATTTTTAACTAACAAAAGAGGCTGACGCCATAATAGTACAACGTCGGTGCTACGATGCTAAGCTAATTTGCATAAATGCTAACTGTCCTCTGGTCCCGTTTCTCACTGTATTTTTTCCAGAACGTATTTCAGCGCGTGACGGTTCGTCTCTAAACTCCACATTAAACCCTCCAAGCCTCCCGGCTCCTGCTCCTGCTCCATCAGAGGAGTCTACACCTGACAGAGCTCCATCACAGCCCACCTGCACCTCACAGAGCAGCACAACGCTGCAGCTTCTGTGCTTGGTAAGAACAGATGCAACATGTTCCACATCACTTTATTTGTGCCGATAAGGACTTGATTTTATTTTATTTTTAAAGTAAAAAAATAAAATGTTGAATAAATACTGAATTGGGATGAAATTATGTACTTTGTACACAGGGTCCCAATTACAGACAACAAAATGTAAAAGAAAAACAGTAATAAGATCTAAGATATGAATTAAGAAAAATTATCAACTAAAAAACATAATTTTCATGTTGCTGCTGCTCTGTTTCATGCTGCTGCTGATCTGTTTCGTGTTGCTGCTGATCTGTTTCATGTTGCTGCTGATCTGTTTCATGTTGCTGCTGATCTGTTTCATGTTGCTGTGTTCATGCATGCTCGTCTGTTCACACAGACTCATGTCCGTGCTGCTGTTCGGCATATTGTGTTTAATGTTTTTATGCTATTAGAGCTTATCATATTTTTAGTTGATGTTTTTCTTAGTTCATATCTTAGATCTTATTATTGTTTTTCTTTTACATTTTATTGTTGGATGTAACTGGGACCCTGTGTACATAATTTTGATCCACCACATGTACCACATGTGGTGCGAATGACAATAAAGAATATCTGCATCTGTATAATACTTTCTGATTCATATATCCATTGTTATTATTATATTATTTTCATTTTTTTAAATCAATTTATTTTTCATTTTTTTATTTGATCAGTTTATTATTATTAATATATCTCTTAGACCTGTTAGCAGCACCTTTCTTTGTTTTATGCATTTATTCAAAAACAGTATGTAGCTTGAATTAACCACCTTTTTCTTCTTTCTAGTCAAGAGAAAGAGAAAAGAGTCCAGTAAAGAAAAGTCTTATTCCATCACTGAATGAACATGAAGAACTGAACCGGACACAGCAGGAACAACACTTGTGTCTTCTTCTGGATGAAGCCCGTGAGACAAGGGATAGACAGATACACAATCATTAGTTGGACGCAGTAGTTTTTATTTTTGTACATTTTTCACTTCTTACTTTTCCTATTAAACAATTTTTTTCTTAAGTGGTGTCCTTGAACATTAAATTTCCTAAACAAATTTTACAATGTTAAGTTCATATAGTGTTTGTTAAAATTCATACTGGCAGTTGAGAAAAATTTTTTGAATGTCCAGAGGACCAGATTTAACTTTTTTAGATTAATAAGTAATACATTTATGTTTTTAAATTCAATGAAAGACAAATCTTTAAAATTTAAGGACAAAATTTAATCTAATTGTTTTCAAGTCTGTATCTTATTATAAAAGCAGTTTCAAAGATTACAGCACAGTGTGATGTTTTGCAATTTTAACATGAACCTTGTGCATATCTGTAAATAATAAAAGTGAATATATTTTTAATACATCTTTATTGTAAAAATCTATACTAAAATGAAAAACACATGTATTTAAAGCAGGCAGGGAAGGCAGTAAGGTAGGATTATGAATCAGGTTTAAAAGTTACAGCTCATGAGGTACTCCATTAGAGCATGACATCTCTTCCACAGCATTGTGTGACAAAACCTTCAGGGTGTTCTTCTTCTAATACGTTTAGTGGTGGCTAGTAAGTAGCTTAAGGGAGCACTACTGCCACCA
Source organism: Nematolebias whitei (assembly GCF_014905685.2). Taxonomy (NCBI): domain Eukaryota; kingdom Metazoa; phylum Chordata; class Actinopteri; order Cyprinodontiformes; family Rivulidae; genus Nematolebias; species Nematolebias whitei. Next base: position 52,489,827 of record NC_056505.1, on the reverse strand, counting down.
GGTGGTAAGACGAGTTGGATTCTAGTCCCCGCCTACAGAGCTGGTCCAGAAATGTACATGGAAACGCAACAGACCCGAGCCGATCTGAACCAACCCGAACTGATCTGATCCGCACTGTGACAGTGGAAAAGGGGCATAACTCAAGTGGAGTTTGTTTGCTCCCAGTGAGTTGCCACAAACTCAAAAACCCAGTACAGGATTTGTCCCATGACCTATTAAAGACCCACAAGAGGTCACACAGAACTAAAGTGTTCAGTTTTCAGGTTTGTTGTTAAATAGTCTGTGAGGTGTGGAGGTTTGTGGTCCGTTACCACGGTTACTGTCCACATCTGTAGGTTGTGTATTCTGAATGCTGTTTATGTTTTTGTCAGGGGAAACATGTCTGTGTGTGTGATATTTCATTATATAATGATCCTTATGTGTGAGCCATCTTATCTTATTCTGTGTCATTTGATCTGAATGGTATGTTATTATAATGCTTTGGTATCACTGTTTGTGGAATGATGGTGTCAGTAACAGCTGGCCAGATGTTTATCATTCCCCTCCACTGTAAGGAACCTTGAGGATGTTTTCTTTTGTGAGACTGTTCTTTATAGTATCTGTCTGGGTTTGGTTCTGTAAACACTAGGACAAGACTAGGATCAGAACCAAGGCAGAGCAAGCATTGGGAGTTTTGTGTACTTGTACTGTGTTGACTTTCTGTATTCTGACTGTTCCTCCAAAGCTTTGTGTTATTAGATTTGATGAAATCTACACCTGATTGTTTGAGAATCTGTTTTTTCTGACATCTTTAATTTTTATTGTATTTGAACCTATTCCCTGTATACCACATTAACTAGAGATGCACCGATCCACTTTTATTTTTATTTTTTTTTTCACTTCCGATACCGATACCTGTGGTTTAGCATTTGTCATGCTGATCTGATGCAGAAAACCAGTGTTGAATTAACAAAAATGGCTAAATCATGTCCAGATGACGATTTAGCCATTTTTTTTTTGTGGTCTACCTGGATGGTAGAGCTTACAAACCCAGTGCTGAATTAACTTCAAACATTTGTTTTTTTTAAACACAGACATGAATGTACTGAATTACATATTTATTGAAAACTGTGCACCAGAGCAGCACACTTAAACACACCAAGATCTTCACAAGCTTGGTCAAACATGTAAAAACAACACAACTTTAATTTGTTCAGTCAGTACACTAGGGCGTGACGTCACTCAGAGCACAAAGCATAGAATTAGAGTGAATAGATCTGCTGAGT
>NC_056505.1:52466963-52488462 GCF_014905685.2 Nematolebias whitei | reverse complement strand
CACGTGACTGAAATCACCAATGACAAAGCAGCGCAGGGTTGAGAGGAAATGACGTAGCCACGTCAGTCAACCTTCTCAGCAAATCAGAGCGCTCCACAGCAGCAATATTCAACCAATCACGAAACGTTTTAGCAACCAGCATGCTAGATTCAGCCTGAGGTAAGTTCGTCAACTTTTCGTCTTTTAAACTGTCAAAATGCACTTTTTCTGTTAAAAATTGTAACGTTTAACTCTGAGCTGTGCGGAGTCTGCTACTCCGGTCTCAAAAACGTCTTTCTAGCTATTTAAACAACTCGTCCGAACCTTTTTCAGAACCGAGCCGGCCAACAGAACCTCCGTCCGTTTGGACCACAGTTTAAACAGAATAACGTTTTCCACAGCTCATCAGCATAGCTACACATAACAGCGTACAATTTCAGCTTTCACAAGACATATGACACCATTTTCAGCTTCCTGTGAGCTTCCTGAGCTTCACAGACCAACACGCTTAAAACATGCAGCGTTTTGACTTCAGGCGGTGCAGCAGCTTGAGCTGCGTTTCTGCACAGCTGTTAAACTGTTACCTTTCTTTATGCCAACATGTAAAAAATCAATCTTTACACGAATTTACAGTCATTTATGAGCACGTACGGGCCACCAAATGTAGTATGTCATATGCTGGATATATTCATACTTTTTCACGAGTTCCTCATCTTTCTGACTGTGTAAATGTCATGCATTGAGTTTCACAAAAATGTAACGAGAGACGTTATTATCTTTGACCCATCAAAATGAATGCGGTCATTTATTTTCAGAATCAAAGTTTAACATCAAACATTTACATTAATTTGGCAAAATATGAAAATAATAACAGACAAGTTTCACAGATAATGGACTTCAATCACACGGCGGTGATCGAGGACTTTGCTTCAGATATTTCTAAAATATCTGTACTGATTTTAAGAGAAAGGAGAGTTTAAGATGGAAATGGAGATTTATCTTACAGAGAGATTTGTGAGGGAATTAATCTGTTTGACCAGAAACGTGCACGCTCCTTCAGATCTCAGCTTGCGACGGTACGCTTGGTCGAAGTGGACTGTTACCTGGTTGATGATAGGTCAGCGTCGGTATAGGATCCTCCTTTGACTCTTTCAGCGTCTCCGTTGAGAGCAGCTGAAATCCTTCGAGAGTCGTGCGAGGTTATTCAAACAGAAGTTATAATCCCAAAACGTCTCTGGATCATCCTGAATGCGTTTGCATCCAAGAACTCTGAACTCCTTTCATCTCCTTAGCACTCTCTATCAGACTTCCGACATCAGACTCTTCAGCACTCTGGCCAGAACCGGGAAGTTGCCACATTTTAAATGAGTTGACTTCCGGGTCAATTTAGAGCTTTCTGATTTGTGGATGGACCAGAATAGAGGTGTGTTTTGTGACGTAAGATGTTATCAAAAGTCAAGGGCAGAGAATGAGATTGCTTAACAGACAGAAAAGATTATTGGAGAAACACCAGACTTCGTGGAGTCAAACTCCTATTATCTTCTGAAAAAGTTTAAACATGACATTTCTTCTCAGTAAACATTTTAGTTGACCGAGACTCGACCTTTAACATACTTACAAAACTTGCTCATTGAAGACAGAAAATCAAGAAATGCATATTAACCTGATTTCTTCTTTGAATGAGGAATAAAAATCATTACTTACTGTTTATGTAAAAAAAAAATGAGTAGTTCTCTTCAACCTGTAAGCATTGAGTGAACTAACACAATTTGATTATCAAACATTTGTAAAATAGTAATGATCATAGAGGATTGTCTTTTCTACTTGATTAATTCAAGAAAGAAAGTCTCCAGATGGCTCAAACTGTATTTCTGGATGCAGATCAATGAAATAACAGTCTCTGTTCATCTGATCAGATTTGAGGTCAGATCAGGTTCACTACATTTGTTTACCGTAGCATAGAATGTTGCTTTCAATAAAAGCACCAATTTAGCCAGCTGATTATAACTTGACTTTGTTATATCTGTAGAGGTCACACCCTCTGCAACTTCCATCAGCTCTTCCAATAACTCTTTTGAGTTCATGCTGTCCACCTGTGCACCATATGGATCTAAAGATTCTGTCAGCTGTGCCAACGCCTTCTCTAACCAATCCATTTTGGCCTCAATAGTTTTTCCTGTCCCATCTGCCATGGTTATTCACTGTTCAGCACTTATCTGGTTAAACAGTTGCCAACTTCAGATTATTTTAACAGGTAAATATTTGTATTCAAGTGTCATGTGAGTTTCACACATTTTTAGCTCTGGGTTCACTCAACAGTACTGTGTAAGCCACTTCTTCAAATGAATGGGCACCTATTCGTAGGTTTTACCCCAATGCATGAAAATTTTTAAGTAAATGCCTCTCTGGCAGTGTTACTTTTTTAATGTGCTTATTTTTTAACAGATACTAGATTACCAAGCTTCTCAGTGTTATTTACTCTAAAGCACTTAACATTAAATAAACCTGCAATTTTTCTAAAAGTCTCACAGCAACTTTAGTTTTTTGAACGCTTTCTCTAAGCCGTTCTATCCCAGAAATTCGCTATTTTAACAATTACTCGAATAAACCAGGTTGGGTGAAAAGAAAAAGAATTATGAGGAGCTTATCAGTCCCTCTTCAGGAAAACTGTTATACTCCTCTTTCAACAGCAGGTGGTGGTGTAAGCTTATTGTACCAGCAAGAGTCTATGACAACTTCCTGTGGATCGTTCTGTTGATATCCGGTTGTTAGCCGCTTAGCTTAAAATTAGCATCGGCGAAACTCGGTCAAATCAACATTTCTGAATGGATTTAAAGCTAAAACATGGCATTGTTTCAACAAGCACGACTTTTTGCATGAAACATGAGTTTTGGGTACATGTAGTATGCCACATGTAGTGATTTTAAGCACAGAAAAGGCTTCAGTTGAACCGAGACTCATTTCCGGGGTCACGTGACTGAATCAACCAATCATCAGAGACAGCAACGGGGGTGGGTTTAATAATCTGACATCAGAGGAAGTGATGACAGACACGTCACTCGTCTCTCAGCGAATCAGAGCTACCCAAAAAGCGGTTTTCGACCAATGACGCATCGTCATTCTAGCTATCTTTGTTAGCATTAGCTTGAAAAAGTCCGGTCAACTTTCGTCATTAAAGCTGTCAAAATGCACTTTTTTCTGTTAAAAATGTGACGAATAAACTCTCAACAGCGTACTGAGACGGCGCCCAGTTCAAAACAGCAGTTTATCCATGCAAACGACTCGTTCGAACGAATCAGAACCGAGCCGGAACAGAACCGGGTCTGAGCAGAACCCGTTCCTCTCTGCACCACAGTTTAAACATAATCAAACGCTTTCCACAGCTTATTAGCTCACAGATAACAGATGTACCATTTTCAGCTTTTAATGAACACCTTGACGTTACTTTCAGCTCTAAAACAGTGTTGTTCTTAGACTCGTCCGAGCCGTTCTCTAGAACCGAACCACACAGCAGATAGATTAGAAAGCTGCACTTTTCATGCCAACAGTCAGTTCACATATTAACACAGACTCCGTCACATTTAACTCACGCCTCTTCAAACATTCGTACGGCCACGAAATGTCCAAATGGCGGATATCGGTCACGAGGAGCTCTTTAGAGACCTGTTACGGGCCACCAGAATGTAGTGAAATAGGTCGGTTAGCTTCGTTTAGCTTTGGAGCTCCACTACAAGTTATAATATCTGGACTAGTTCAAGTACCTGATATTATACTTAATTTAAACGGGTTCTCTCTTTTTCGAGCTACTTAACAGATATGTGACAGAGATACTGTGTGGGAGATGGTTTAATCAGTGACGTGAGACGTTAAGTTTCTTTGACCCATCAAAATGAATGTGGTCATTTATTAACAGAATCAAAATTTAACATCAAACATTGTACACGTGATTATTATGATTGTACGCAATAACACATTTTAATTAATGAGCTTTACAATGAGAAACCATACGGCCATGGTATCTCACTGATAGAAGATAGAAGAGTTTTAAAGATGGGAAATGAGGGAGTTTAAATGGAGAGAAAAGATGTGTGAGGGAAAATGTGTCGACGAAGAACGGCACCCTCCATTCGAACCCAGCTCTACCTCGGTACACTTCGGTAGTGGAAATCGACTCGTTACCTTGTAGAAGATGTCTCCACTGGTACGGAGTTCTCTTTCAACGTTACCATTTCAGCGTCTCCGTAGGAACAGCTGAGAATCGTCCGAAGTAGTGACGGTACTTCGTTCAACACCACGCTCACCTCACGGGTGGACTCACATGAGCTGTGAGTCCGTCAGAGGTTCCACTCAGATGTGGAAGATTCCATAATCCCCACGAGACTCGGAACTTTGTTCTGCGTTCTGCGTTCCGAACTACTTGGAACTAGGAAGTGTCGACCCTTTTAAAGAGGTCACTTCCGGTTCCTCTGAGAACTTCCTAATTGGTTGAAACGAACCAACAGGGGTGTGGTCTTAGTGACGTAAGAGGTTATTAAAAGTCAAGGAGAAAGAGTAGATTGTTTTAAGAACAGACAGAAAGATGTTTTGAAGAAATGAGACTTTTTGGTGCCAGTCTTCCTTCTATCTGTCTGAAAAAGTTAAACATGACATTTCTTTCCAGTAAACATGTTTTTGACCGAAACTTGACTTCTGACCCACATCACGACTTGCTCATTTCAGACAGAAGATCAAAAATGCATAATTACTCTTGTAACAGACATTAACTTGATTTCTACTTTGAATGAGGATTAAAAATCATTTATACTGTTTCAAAGTTGATTTAAAATGAGTAGTTCACTTCAACATTTAAAATGGTTTGAACTAAACACACTTTTGATTATCAAGATATTGTAAAATAGTAATGATAATAAAAAAAGAGAGTGTTCTTTCAATTGATCAGTGCAGGACACACTTAGAAAGTCTCTGGATGAACTTAATTTTGTGTTTCTGGACTCAAATCAATGAAATAACAGTTCTTGTCCCAGGAAGGCCCTCAGGGCCAGATTTTGACCTGAGGCTTAGTTCACTACAATTGTCTTGTTGGAAGATAAATCTCCGTCCCAGTCTCAGGTCCCAGGAGTTTATCGGCTTTGTCACCATGCACGTAGAATTTGGATTTGTTATGTAAAAGTAAGCGTTCAGCTGAGTGTGCTGTCAATAGGTCAAGCCTTGTTTTGAGTTCAACACGCCTTTTGAACAGTTCGGGACACTGATTTAGAGCATATTTTATATCAACCTCTTTGATTTGTTGAATTAGGTTGTTCTGTTAATAGGAGGACTGTTTTTTAATTTTCGCTGAGTAGGCAATGATCTGGCCTCTGATATAGGCCTTAAAGGTATCCCATACTACAAGGCTGGAGATCTCTTGGGAAGAGTTAGTGGCAAAGAAAAAAGTATCTCATCTTGAATAAACTTTACAAATTTGTCATCCGACAGCAGGGTTGAATTGAAACACCATGGTCCAGTTCTTAAGGGGGAGCAAGGAAAGGACAGGGACAGAGTGAGTGGGGCATGGTCTGAAATAACTATGCTCTGATAGTCACAAGAACGGATCCGCTGCAGCCATTCAGTATCTGTAATAAAATAATCGATTCTTGAATAGGTTTTGTGTACATGTGAGAAGTATGAGTACTCCCTCTTGTCAGGATTTAAAGTACGCCACACATCACACAGCCCATACTCAGAGAGAAAGGTTTGGATGACTGATGCAGATTTGCTCGTGACATTACTTTTGAAAGATGAGCGATCTAAAGTCGGGTCCAGCCAACAGTTGAAATCGCCTCCCAGGACCAGCGAGCATTTATTGAGGTCAGGCAGGGAGGTAAATAGCTGTTTAAAAAAGTTCTCATCATCTATATTAGGAGCGTAAACATTAACCAGGGCGACCATAGTGCCACACAGTTTCCCACTCACTACAATAAACCTGCCATGTTTATCAGCCACCACATTCTCAGCCTCAAACGGAGTATTTTGGCTGATCAGTATGGAGACCCCTCGCGCCTTAATCTGAAAATGGAAGTGGAAACGTTGTCCCCTCCAACATGTCAGGAAACGACCCCCGTCCGAGCTCCTGATGTGAGTCTCTTGCAGAAACACCACATCTGCATTAAATCGTTTAATATGGGAGAAAACCCTCCTTCTCTTCACTGGGTGGTTTAAACCCTTGACGTTCCAACTTAAGAAATTTAAATGCTGACTCATGGTTACAGAGTTTGTACGTTAGGCAGGCAGAGATTGAAACAAAAGAGGTGAAGAAAAATAGCAATATCCTGCGAGACCCCCAGCAGTGACCTTAACCGCCCCCCAACCCCCCCCCCCCCAAACATAAACAGCTTCCAAACAGAGAACAACAATGTGGAAGCAAGCTTTCCAAAATTAACATTCTCAGAGAACCAATCTTCCAATAACTAACCACCTCAAAATCGGAACTAACCACTGCTCCTAGTGGACATGAAATATATGCAAACCCCCACAGTGACATAAATTTTGAGACATAATTTACACGTCTCCGCAGACACTATAGAAAAGAAGTAGTGTAATAAAATTTAAAGCAACCACAAGAAAAAGCATGAAAACGGGCTCCAGACACAATTGGGACATAGCAAGCAGGTATTAATGCAGCTACTCCTCCATTCATAAAGTCCATTTTCATCCATCAGAATGGCCAGAATAAGTCTATTGAAAATAAGGTGATATTTACAATACTTGCTGCGCCCTGAGGAGAAACAGCCCGCCTGTGTTTCTGGAGTAAGTCATCAATAAAGCGTTGCTCCCTCATTAGTTTTCCTGTGGTTTTGGAAGCCTCTTGATGAATTGTTGAGCCTCCTCCACGGAGCCTAGAAGCTTTTTGGCTCCGCTGGATTCCGTTATGCGAAGACGGGCCGGGAAGAGAAGAGCCGGCCTCAAGCCCCGCTTGTAGAGCTCCGCCATGATGTCCTTATACACTACACGTTGGGCCAGGACGTCTGGGCTCTAGTCCTCCACAATACGAAGAGACGCACCTTTGTAGTCGAGCTTTCCTCTCTTCCTGGCTTCCCGAATGATGAGGTCTTTGGTCAAGTATCGATGCAGGCGAAGGATCACCGGGCGAGGAGAACGTCCTGCGGGCCGTTTAGCTGCAAGGGAGCGATGCGCTCTGTCAAGTTCTGGTGGGGTCGGGAGCACCTCTTTCCCAAATAGTTTGCACAAAAGATTGGAAAAAAAATGAGTGGGTCGCCCACTTTCAGTGTCTTCGGGCAGGCCGAGGATGCGAATGTTCTGTTGTCTGCTACGGCTCTCCAAGTCCACCATTTTGTCCTTTAGCTTAGCATTTTCCTCCCGGAGAGCAGCAATACAATACAATACAATACAACTTTATTTATAGAGCACTTTAAAACAACACTGTTGGCCAAACACAAGTCTTCGAGGCGAGTTACTCGCTGGCCAAGGTCCTCTGTTGCGAGCTCCAAGGAGGAGACTCGCTCTGCCTGTTCCTCCAGGGCCTGCCGCATCTGGTCTAGTTTAGAGCTCAGCATGTTGGCAGAGGACTTGAATTCAGATTTCAGATCCTCACCGTGCCACTGAAGCAGTGCAGTGATGGCCTCCAGCGTTAAGCTAGCGTCCTCCTTCTTGTTTCCTTTCGCACTCTTACAGGCCATAACTAGTGGGTAAATAATCAAGATACTAGCCAAGGTGTTTTTGCAATATTGGGTGGCGTAAAATTAGGTCTCTGTGGGGTGAATTTAATTAAAAGGCTGAGTTTTTCCGGAGCAGTCCGTTGCCACGTCTACCCTGTCCGCATGCCAAACCGGAAGTCCATTTTAGCCATATGTTTTAAACAAAATAATATGTTGTTAACGCTTAACAGTTTCCAGTATTCTCACTTAAGAAATGAACAGCAACAGAGCAGCAACTGAAAACACTTCACCCTCCAACCCTCTAGTGGGCGCCTCCTTCTGCTTTAATGGAAAACTGACACAAAATGACTCTGTGGCTTTGACCAGAGGGTCTCGCAGTAAAATCACACAACACAGCATTCTTTTCACAGATCAGAGAGCAGGTTTCTCTAAAGGTGACCAACGCTTACTTTAACTTTCGACGGAAAAAAAAAAAAAACTTTCGACGGAACACAGCGTTTTGCGCATGCGTCCGAATACAGCAACTCTACGGCAAGCCGGACGTAGTTAGCTTGTAGCTTCACTGCAGGGCTTCAGGTTACGGATCCCCTGCGATAAATGAGGCACTACTGTAAACTGAATTCAATGGAATAGATTCTCAGTCACCGACGGCACAAGAAAATAAAAGAACAAAGACGAAGCTATGAAACTTTTGTTCTGTGGCTGAAGACATGCAGAGCTCCAAGATTTAAACTACACAAGATTGGTATAATCATTATTAATACTTGGATTGATCTGACAACCTCACCGACGTAAGAGTACAATAAAATATGATGTGACTGTTCAGACTGTCACTGTCAAAAACATCATATATGTATCTGATTGAAAACCACATTTGAAAAGGACCTGGGTCGGATTTGGGAAAAAAAATAAAAATAAAAATTCAGATTTGTCATGTTCAAAGTGTCATGAAAAAAATCTGATGTGGGTCATATGGGGGAAAAATGGGATTTGGGTTACATCTGCCTGCAGTGTGAACGTAGCCTAAGAGAAAAAGAACGGTACCTGGTCTGAACCTGGGTTGTAGTCCTCAGTCTTCCTGAAGAAAGATGAAAGTCTCTGCTCCTCCAGCCAGGCTAGACCAGAAAACATTAAGGTCAATCATTAAACCAATCATTAAACGTACAGTTTCTCTGCAACAGAGAAAATGATTTCAAATGTTAGTACTTTAAATTATTTCCTTGCAGTGACAGAAACAAACTGTACAGAAACAAATCCTGCCGCTGATGCAACTGTTTTCCCTGTGAAAGGGTCAGAGGTCAGTCTGAGAGGACTAGGGTTGTCACTAGGGCTGGGTACCTTTCTAAAACAAACAGTGTCGGTACATTCACTTCGGTGTCGGTTCCTGCATGGTTCTTTTTTTGGTACCAATTTTGTAATTAATATTAATTCTAACAAGAATAAAATTACGTTACACATTACAGTGTAGTGTAGCCGATGTATGAGCGGCTGTGGCTGAGTGGTTAGAGCAGTCGTCCTCCAATGCAAGAGTTGGGGGTTCGAATCCACCAGCAGTCACATGCCGAAGTGTCTCAGGGCAAGACACTGAATCCCTCGATGCCTCCGATGTGTGTCCCATCGGTGTATGAATGTGATAAAGCACTGATAAGCCTCTTTAGAATTATTTGTTCAATTAGGTTTGTAGAGATCTAGTAGAGTGCTGTATGAATGGGTAAATGAGGACACAGATAGTAGTGTGAAGTGCTTTGAGTATCTCAATAAGATAGAAAGGCGCTATAGAAGTACAGTCCATTTACCATTTACCATTTGCTTTGTCAGAAACTTCAGAAAACTCAGGTAGAGGACTCAACAATCACCTGGATCAAAGACTGTCTGACAAACAAACTACAGTTTGAGAGACTGAAGGGTTGTGTGTCCAACCAGGTGGTCAGTAGCTCAGAAGAACCACAGGGGACTGTACTCTCACCATTCCTTTTCACTCTGTACACCTCAGATTTCCAGTACAAAACAGACTCCTGTCATTTGCAGAAATATTCAGCTGACTCTGCAGTGGTCGGGTGTATCAGAGATGGACAAGAAGCTGAGTACAGGGAACTGGTGGACCGCTTTGTGGCATGGTGTGGAAACAATCATCTCATCTTGAATGTGAACAAAACAAAAGAGATGATTGTAAATTTCCGGAGAATCAGGAACAGGTCCAACCCTATTTCCATCATGGGAGAAGAAGTGGCGGCGGTAAAGAAGTATAAATACCTTGGGGTTCACCTGGACAACAGACTGGACTGGAAATGCAACAGTGAAGCCATCTACAAGAAGGAACAGAGCAGACTGTACTTCTTGAGGAAGCTGAAGTCCTTCAGTGTTTGCAGCAAGATGCTGCATATCTTCTATAAGTCTGTTGTAGAGAGCGCTATCTCTTCTGCCATCACCTGCTGGGGCAGCAGCACCAGAGCAAGTGACTTCAAAAAGATCAACAAGCTCATAAAGAAGGCTGGCTCAGTTCTGGGGACTCCTCTAGAACCTTTGGAGATGATTGTTCAAAGAAGGATTCTTCATAAAATGAACATTATAGACAACCTTCAGCATCCTTCCAATGTTCATTTTAGAGTTCATTTTAAGATTCTTTTATTTGTTTTTAAAAGTTTAAATGGTCTTGCTCCATCCTACCTCTCTGAGTTGCTTCACCCATACTCTCCTGCTCGGTGCCTCAGATCAGCTGATCAGCTGCTCCTGGAGGTGCCGAGGTCTAAGCGGAGGCTCAGAGGGGGCAGAGCTTTTTCTGTTGCTGCTCCAAGACTGTGGAACGATCTACCTCTTCCCATCAGACAAGCCCCTTCACTGTCCAGTTTTAAAACTCTTTTAAAAACACATTTTTACTCCCTGGCTTTTAGCACACACTGAATTTGATCTGCACTGTTTTTATTACTTTTATTGATCTTAATGTTTTAACAACTGTTTTTATGTGTTTAAATGTTCTTGATTTTATATGTACAGCACTTTGTGGCAGCTGTGGTTGTTTTAAAGGGCTTTATAAATAAAGTATTATTATTATTATTATTATCCTCTTCATCAGACTGTCATACAACAACAAAGTGTCTTAGGCCAGAGGCTTCTTCAAATCCGTTGTGGGACAGACCACTACAAGAGATCCATCCTGCCCACAGCCATCAGCATCTATAACAACTCTTTAATGAAACCAGGATGATGAGTTATCATAACATATACAAACCGGATTCCAAAAAAGTTGGGACACTAAACAAATTGTGAATAAAAACTGAATGCAATGATGTGGAGATGGCAAATGTCAATATTTTAATCATACTACAACATAGATGACAGATCAAAAGTTTAATCTGAGTAAATCTAACATTTTAAAGGAAAAATATGTTGATTCAAAATTTCACAGTGTCAACAAATCCCAAAAAAGTTGGGACAAGTAGCAATAAGTGGCTAGAAAAAGGAAATTGAGCATATAGCAGCAGGCGTTTCAGGGCTGGGAACCATGGTGCACCCATGCGCTCGGGGCCACCAGGAGAGCTGTCAATCCCTCCTCCTGAGCTCGGTTCAAGAACCGTAAGATCAGAGGAGGTGGAGAAAGAACGCGTACAGAAGCATTTTGGGCCATGGACTGTGGACAAACGCATCCACCCCCCAGCGGTGGTTCGTCTCATGGGCTCAGAGAAGCGCATAATTGACACTGAGCGTTTCCCGTGTCACAACAGGCCCACAGCCGCTATATCAATCTGAGACAAAATGCTCCGTCAGAGGATGATTAAAGGTTGTTCTGTCTACGACAACTTTGAGACAAGAAGAAAACACGGTTGCAGCATACAATAGTCGTGCTGGACACCAGATTTCTGTCCCTCGGCTGCTGCAGAAAGACAGCATGTCGTCCAGTGGACATGAAGTGGCCTCTACGCCTTTCTGTACAGCAGCGTTGAAAAACTGACCACTTGATGTGAACAGCGCTGTGGTGGATGCAGCACGTGACTCCTGAAATGTACGCACTACATCTTGAGAGAGATCCATCCTCTCAAAGATCCACACAGTGGCCAAACCACAGGTGCTGGCCTATTCTGATTAATTCCTGATCGTTCCTCCCGCCTGGAGGGAAGCGTCCCCCCTCCACGGCAGGTTCCACGAGCGCCCTGATAACAAATGTCGTAGGCCTGGGAACCATGATGCGTTCACGCACTTGGGGCAGAGGAGCTGCCAGTCCCTCCTCCTGAACTCGGTTCAGAAAACCGTGATACCAGAGGGAGAGAAGAAGGTGAAAGGCATTATCACAGGCTGTGAGCAGGCACGTCCACCCAGCGGTGGATCGTCCTATGGCTCCACGATAATTATAATTGACATTGAGCGTTCTCTCGTGTTGCTACACATCCGCAGACGCTGGTAGGATTCTACCGTGTCTGAGCCCTAGCTCTGGGTGGAATACATGAGATGTACCCACTTCAATGGAGAGCAGATTGGGTGTGCCCCACACAGCATCTGTCTCACAATGTGGCACATGGGTTGAAAAATGCCTACATTTCCTGCTAGTATGTATGCAACAGTCACTTGCTGTCTGAGAATCAAAAACTCTGATGATTCTGCAGCTCAAGGTCAGTGTTGAGTCATATTCAAAGATCCCGTGCGACACTCCAAAAACATTTAAAAAAGCTGCTGTGTGGAGAGCCACAGCGCCCCACAGCTTGTTAAATGAGTGTGACGTAGGTCTGCTGACGGAAAACAGCTGATATCACTCAACCGATTCACGTGAGTTGCACTGCTGCCCCCTGTCTGTACAAGCTGCTCAGCAGCAGTAGGTGTCCAGATAACGCAGAACTAAAGCGGCTCGGGCGCATAATGGAGTGTTGTTCCTCACAGCTCAGAAATTGACAATCTAGAATAAATCTCATCTTTCCGGTTCATTGGGACCAGGAAATGATAAGAGAGACCTTGCATTTCCTCTCCATCTGAGACTCTAGAAATTACATTTAAAAAGGAATTTCCTGAGCTTCTGCTAGAGGGGACGAGATCTGTTCATAAATGACAGAAAAAACATCCCAGAGTTCCTCCACACCGGGGTTTGAGCTGAACTGCAGCGTGAATCCCGGATGAAACGGTTCACCCATCTGTCTGGAAGCGCGCGTTCATTGCCACCCGTTTATAAGCTATAAAGCGGGCACGCATTTATGCTGTGAAAACTCACATACATGCTGATGTGAACTGGAGCGCACTGAGTGAGAGTGCAAGACGTTGTGTGTTGCTGCGGGAAAACAGCTCATGTGTTGTGTTCACGTTGTGTGCCGCTGCTCCGTGTAACGCTCGGGAAGCGGGAGCGCATATGAGCCGACGCGCCCTGAAGGGTCGTGTGTGTGCGTCCTCATGCGACGCTTTAAGCCAGGATTGCCGCGGGGGCGCGCGTTGGCACTGGTGCGGTAAGGAGGCACCGCGTGCCATCGGTGGAGCGGGGTTACCACTGGCTCGGTCTGCAGAAACACATTCATTGTTTGCTGCGAATCACGTGAGCTTTTGAGTGATTCCACGAACTGCAATATTAATTCAGAGAAAAAAAACCTTCTTCGAGGATGTATGAGCTGAGCCGCTGTGAAGGCTTGTGGAGCTGCTGACGCCGCGGGAGCGCGCGTTGGTACTGGAGCGGTCAGGAAGCAGCGCGCGACATCGGTGGAGCGGGGTTACCACTGGCTCGGTCTGCAGAAACACGTTCATTCTTGGCTGCAAGTCACGTGAACTTCAGAGTGATTCCACGAGCTGCAGTATTAATTCAGAAAACCTTCTTCGAGGATAAAGGAGCAGAGCCGCTGTGAGGCTTGTGAAACTGCTAACACCGCGGGAGCGCGCGTTGACACCACTGCAATGACAAAACATGTGTCGCTTCTGCCGAGAGCGAGATACGTTGCTGAGCTCGTACCGTGGTCTCACGTGAACGTTGGCGTGAATGGCAGGCGCTGAGAGCTGCGTGAGCGCTTTCATGCCGTGGGGGCGCGCATCGGCACCGCTGACAATGAATGAAAACAACCTTAAAAAAGGCTCATTCATAATGAGTGTGTGTGATGGGGCAGCTTGTCAGATAACCATGCTGACAGCCTGGCTAAAGACACTTCATCATAAAATGATGTTATTTCACAGTGTCATCAACACACCTCCAGCGACCGGACACCTGATTACCTTCCGTTGAGCTCTGTTTGTTGTCCTGGAGGGCCCCCTGTTGGCAAAGTCCGGGAAAACAAATGAACTTCCGGCTGGCGGGAGGGGCTGGCGTAGCAGAGCTGGGGAGGCGTTGAGCAGCCGTGGAGCATCTTGAAATTATCTCTCGCTGATGAAAAGAGGATCACCAACAAAACTCCTGCAGCTCTCCTGAGAGGAAGGTGGAGTGACGAGCCAGGAGAACCTCTGGGACCTCGTTCTCCGGCTGCGATGCGGGGCGGCAGACAGCAAAGAGGCGCACCGGTTGAGGATTACGTCAGCTGCCCTGTAGACGGAGCGTACTGCAGGGGCTGGCAGCATCGTTAGCAAGCAGCCGCTACGAGCGGAGTGAGCCGAAGGACAGAGGGCCACCGTCTCTTCCCGCCTCTGAACGTGTACGCCAACAGCGTAACGTGTTGTTCGCTTCGGCCGTGTGGAACACATGCTGGTGAGCTCAGTTGGAGAGCGGTGTCACCATCTCGGTTATGCTAACCGGAGGCACGGAAAGCTGGTCCACCTCGACATCTTACTCCGATGAAGCATCCATCAGGCTCGGCTCCAGGGGGCACGGAGGGACTTTCCGCTCAGTGAACCCCTGCTCTGGGGATGGGTGCGGACTGTGGAGACCGGCTCCCCCAATCTACCAGGAAAAAACCCGTCTGTGGCCTCAGCCGTAGGACGTCCTGTTGGGAACATGAGGCCATATGGATCAAGACGGTGAGCCGGAATGGAGCCCAGTAAACAACCTTCCCGCCGGATCATCCGAACTGGCGGGAAAGGCGTAGGACGTAAAAAAGGGTCCTTTCATGTCAGCCACCTCCTGGGTTACGCCGGGCAACCCCTGAGGGCGCCGTCGGCCGGGAGCGGTGTGATCGCCGATGCGAAACGAGGTGGGATGGGGTGAGCATTCACTCAGCCCCCCTCCACCGACACTACGCTCCCCAGGAGGGAATGAGCAGCGGGGGCTGCAGCTGAGCGCGCCTGTCCCGGAGGAACCATCCGATTCGCTCCGAGGGTCGGCGATAAGAGGAAAAATACAAGATGGCATTGTCCAGCGTGTAGTGACCTGTCACTGAGAAATATTCCTCGGCGCTTACCTTGAAATAAGACTGCTCATCAGCTTCTCCTCGGGGAGGAGAACTCACCGGACGACCGAAGGTCGACTGCCGGGCCAAGCATCCTTAACAAAGGTTGGTCATCTACAAAATTTTCTTTCTTTGTTCTTCTGACAGTGCTATTTAGCTCGCTGAAGAAAAAATGGGAGCCGATTTCCCGCTCTTAACGTAATTTATACGGACCGGGTGGGGCCCACACAGCAGGTGGGCGTGGACTAAATTTTTCAGTGCTAATGCTCCGCATAACGGGATAAACCCACTAAGCGAAAGCCTTAAAGGGCGAAGCCTATACGAAATAGAACTCTTACGTCCGTATGCTCTTTGTGCACTTCACATCCGCCTTTAACACCATGATCCCCCAAACCCTGATGGACAAACTACTCACATTAGGACTAAGTTCCTCCATTTGCAACTGGGTACTAGACTTCTTACCAAACAGACCACGGTTAGTGAGGATCCACAACTTCTCCTCCTCCACCATAACCCTCAGCACTGGCTCTCCTCAGGGATGTGTGTTGAGCCCCCTCCTGTTTACTCTGCTCACGTATGATTGTGCAGCTACCCATCCAGGCTGTCACATTGTAAAGTTTGCAGATGATACAGCGGTGGTGGGATGCATCACAAACAATGATGAGTCCAGCTACAGGCAGGAGGTGGAACACCTGGAGAGCTGGTGCAGAGAGAATAACCTTCACATCAATGTGAAGAAAACAAAGGAGATGATTGTGGACTTCAGAAGGAACAAACACACCTACACCACCCTGAACATGAGAGGATCTGCGGTGGAAGTGGTCTCCAGCTACAAGTACTTGGGTGTACACATGAATGACAACCTCAGCTGGAGCAACAACACCACCAGCCTGATGAAGAAAGCTCATCAGAGACTCTACTTCCTCAGACGGCTGAGACGAGCTGGTCTGGAAGCTCAGTCCTCACCTCCTTCTACAGGTGTGCAGTGGAGAGCATCCTTTGCTCCAGCATCAATGTGTGGCATGGAGGCTGCACAGCTGCAGAAAGAAAAGCTTTGCAGAGAGTGGTGAAGGCTGCACAGAAATCTGTCGGAATCAGCCTCCCCACCATCACAGACATCTACACCTCCAGATGCAGGAAGAGGGCCACCTGCATCATGAAGGACCCCACTCACCCAGCACACACACTCTTTGCCCCACTCCCCTCAGGAAGGAGGTTGAGGAGCATTAAGTGTAGAACCACTAGACTGAGGAACAGCTTCTACCCTGAGGCTTTTAGACTCATGAATCTCTAACCAGAAATTTCACTGTGAAAAATCACATGTTGCTGCTGATCTGTTTCATGTTGCTGCTGATCTGTTTCATGTTGATGTGTTCATGCGTGCACATCTGCTCACAGACTCATGTTCATGTTTGTGCTGATGTTCAACGTAATGTTTTATGTTATGAGTGCTTAGTTTATTTTTAGTTAATGTTTTTCTTAGTTCATATCTTAGATGTTATTACTGTTTATCTTTTACATTTTATTTTTGGATGTAACTGGGACCCTGTGGACATAATTTTGTTCCACCACATGAGGTGCGAATGACAATAAATATTTGACAGTGATTATATATATACCACTGTGTGTGTGTTTTCAGTTTAAATCCTTTGAGAGTAAAGGGAGAACTGACCTGTGCGGGTGGAAGGTGACAGGTGATTGGGTGAAATGCTCGATTTTCCGTGAGCTGAAACAACATCCTGAGCTGAAATCAAAGAGAATGAAGCGCGTGGGTGATTATTGATATTGAGCAGCTGGCCGCGGTGTGAGCAGCTCGTGCTGCGACTTGTTACCTGGCAGCAGGTGAAGCTGCTTCTCCGCGCGATCAGCTGCTTGTTTGCTAAACAACACATCTGTAAATAAATTCTGTTAGTAAACACAAACATAATAAACCCGCAGAGTCCGGTCCTCCGAACAGACCCAGGAACGTCAGAGCTTCTTCTTCCGGGTTTAACAGCTGACATGCGTCACTACCGCCACTTGCTGGACTGGAGGTGCAACAGCAGACGAGCTGTAAGACTGTACTTGTCACGTGCACACAGTGCCAAAGCTACCTGTACCTGGTTTAAGGACCATGGTATCCCTGTTCTTAACTGGCCAGCAAACTCTTCTGACCTTAACCCCATAGAAAATCTGTGAGGTATTGTGAAGAGGAAGATGTGATGCACCAGATCCAACAATTCATAAAGCTGAAGGCCACGATCAGAGCAACCTGAGCAGAGACACTCACTGATGACTCCATGTCACGCTGCAGTGATCCAAGGAGCAACAACTCAGTACTGATGCTGTACATGATCATACTTTTCATTTTCACACTTTTCATGGTCAGACTTTTCAGTTGGCCAACATTTCTAAAAATCCTTTTTTAATTGGTCTTAAATAATGTTCTAAGTTTCTGAGATACTGAATTGGGGTTTTCATTAGATGTCAGTTATAATCATCAACACTAAAAGAAATAAACATTTAAAATATATCAGTCTGTGTGTAATGAATGAATATAATACAAAAGTTTCACTTTTTGAATGGAATTACTGAAATAAAACAACTTTTTTCATGATACCCTCATTTTATGACCAGCACCTGTGCGTTCTTAAGTCTAGTCTCAGTCTCTCTGCTGCCTCTCACATTCTCTGGTCATGCACAGAACACACTTCTTGGGCTCCCTTGTAAAACATATGTGATCTAATAATCTGCCTAAATAAAACTGTTTGTTCTAAATAAAACATGGTTATGGCTAAAATATTATCAATTCAAATTATTTCTTACCACCAGTATTTAATTAATTGGGAACGATGGTTTGTAAATAATGGCAGCACGGTGGCGCAACTGGTAGAGCTGCTGCCTCTCAGCGAGCAGGTCCCTGGTTCAAACCCCGGTCCAGGTGCCTTCTGGGTGGAGTTTGCATGTTCTCTCCGTGCATGCGTGGGTTTTCTCCGGGTGCTCCGGTTTCCTCCCACAGACCAAAAACATGCATGTTAGGCTGATTGGTAACTCTAAATTGTCCCTAGGTGTGAGTGAGAGAGTGAATGGTTGTTTGTCTCGTTTGTCTCTATGTGTCCCTGTGATGGACTGGAGACCTGTCCAGGGTGTCCCCCGCCCCTCGCACAGTGATTGCTGGACATGGGCACCGGCGACCCCCGTGACCCAAAATGGAATAATCGGGTAAAGATAATGGATGGATGGATGGTTTGTAAATAAATAAACCAACCTTTATTAGAAAAGGACATTAAAGAATAAAGTCAAACTGTTATAAAACAATAGATTCTGATCATCTGTCTTGTTCTTTTTAGGAGGAGCCAGAGCTGATGGAGATGTAGATGAACAGATGCTGGGATATATTCATCATTTAACGCGGGTTCCTCATTTTTCTGGACTGAATAAAACGTGCATTGATTTTAAGGAAATGCAAAGTGAGACGTCATTTATATTTGACCCATCAAAATGAATGCGGTCATTTATTTACAGAATCAAATTTAACATCAAACATTTACATTAATTTGGCAAATTATGAAAATAACAATATAAGCAATCAATCAGGAAAAATCATACGGCCATGATTTTTCCGTTGCTGCACCACAGACATTTATAAACTGTACAACTATGATCTTTTACCCACACGGATGTGAATAAGCACTTTACACAGACATTTCTAAATATCTGGGAGAATTTCTACCTGATAGAAAGTTAAAGATGAAAGAAGTTAAAGGGAGTAAGATTGAATGGGAGGGGAGGAATGTTCACCAGAACCGACACTCTCCATCAGAAGCCCAGCTCTCCTTCGGTACGCTTGGTAGGAAACTTGATCCATTACCTTTCTGAAGATTCATCAGCAGATATGGAATTCCGTTAACGCTACCTGTCCAGCGTCTCCTGATGGTGGCTGTAGCTCGTCAGAAGTAGTGGCTAGTGAAAGTTATAATCCCATGGAACTCGGAAGAGCTTTTTGTCATGTCAAGATCATCCCGTCTCCGACAGAACTCGAACAGAACCAGCAGAAAACTCTCCAGCACTCTCGAACTCTCCAAAAACTCTAGAAGTCTGACAACTCTCCAACTCTGTGTAGACCAGGAAGTACTGACATTTTAAAAGACTCTTTCCCGGTTCACTTTTTGGGATTTGTTCATTGGTCAGAAACGACCAGACGGGGTGGGTTTTGTGACGTAAGAGGTTAGAGACAGCGAGAATTGTTATGAGACAGATCAGAAATGTTCTCACAGACCGAGAGGGTTTTGTTTTGGCGTGTTTCAGGAAACAGGTGCAAAACATCTCTACTTACGTCTGAGAGGATTCTAAAACATGACAGTTTTAACATAACAACTTGTTTTTCGTTTGACTGTAACCTTGTAAACACACACACTTGCTCATTCAAAAGCAGAAATCAGAAAAATGCATAATTACTCTGTAACAGCTTTTAACATGAGTTCTAACTGCATGAGAATAAAAATCATTACTCAGTTAATAAAATTGATTAGTTCACTGCAACATCTAAAATGGTTTGAACTAAGACACTTTGATTATCAACATTTGTAGAATAGTAATGATAATAAAAAGAGAGTGTTCTTTTCACTTGAATCTTCAAGAAAGAAAGTCTCAGGATGGGTGAACCTGTATTTATGTATTCAAATACATGAAATGACAGTTCCTGTCCCACAAGGTTCTAAAGGTCAAGAGTTTTGACCTTAGACTTAGTTTCGACGTAGGCCTAGTCCACTACAGTCCCCCCTTTGGAAATCATCACCTGTCCATGGAGATGAATTCCAACTATGGACTTACGTCGTCGATTGTCCTTGAAGCTTGATGTAATCCAGCAAAGAAACAAGAGTCAAGAGTAATCCAGCAAGGAAAACAAAAGTCAAGGTAATTCCACAATGTTCTCGGTAATTCCATTGTGTTGATTATAATTCCATATCGTCTCGATAATTCCATTGTAGCAATGCTTTAACCCCTTGGAAACAGAGTCTGTAATCCATTGGAAGAAGTCATATAATCCACAACGGTAAATCCACAACGATTGGAAGTGTTGATTAATCAGCATACAGAGGGGTACCCTTGGATTGAACTGAAGAAGCGGCCACCGGATGAAGAGTGGAGACCAACGTCAGGATTGCAGGTCGCCTCCAGCGAAGGTTGTCTCCAGCGACGTCCAGCCTGTGCCGTTCTGGTTCAATGTGTCATGCAATTATGTGGTTTAAGGTGGGCTTATGAAGGGGATTTTACATAAGGCCTTAAACTATATGCACCTGGTGTGTAAGCTATTATGGTTGGGAACAGCTACGACTACCAGTTAAGGGGTGGAGCATGCTGAAAAGGGGTAACTACAGGGGTTTAAGCCTATAGAAAAGGGTTCCAAACTACTTTTCCATTTCTAACTTGGGTTAAGTTAGCTTTACATGGCAAAATATAGTTTGGTTCAAATGTCTGTTGTCTTTTAGACGAACGACTTGAGATTGGGTGTTTGGTTTCCCCATAAATGTTTTGGAAGTCTATGGCGAGACTTATCAAAAAGAATTAGCTATCCCCCCCGAATAGAATTGTTCGAGTAGGTTCGGCTTAAGTGTTGTGAGATCAATGTAGATTATGGTACTTAAAGTAGCAATAATATACATTGACTCCGCAAAGATTGCAATTTAATGAATGAACTGCATGTTGGCATGGTCAAAGGCTTCTTAGTCTCTAACTTACTACACACAAGATTCATTCTTACCTCAGAAACAACCAAAATCAACTAAACAACGTTTCAACACCGACAAGAGTAGTGACTAAGCATCTAGAAACATCGTTTCACTGCTCCTCCTCACCCTGGTTGTCAGTTTCAGTCGCGTTGTCCCGTGTGAGTGGCTTCTTTGCGGACCCGCTTACGCGAGGCATAATCATATCGAGGTGCGCTGCATGGCGATCCACGTCGACTCGGAGTGACGTTTGGCCCCGGAACAGGGATGCGAGTATCCCACACAATACGAGGGTTATCGTCATTAGCAGGGCTATGATTAATGTGTCCGCGCTTGACCACGCATAGGTAATTGGTTGGATCGGGTTCTTAGTTGTGGACCTGAGGGACTTGAGAACTTGGTTTATTGGTTCCACGTCGACGACTTGGGTGCCTTCAAAACGGATCCTTCCCAGAGTCTCTGGATCTATGTCTATAGACATATTTCCTAGGTACTCTGAGTCATCCAGAGTCGCGTCCCATCGTTCCGGATCGAGGTGATAGAGCGTCAAATCACCAATGTGTATGGTTGTTCCCTGGGGAACACTGATCCACATCGTTTTGTCCGGTAACGCCAAAGGTCTATTTGCCCCGGGTTGATCGTAGGCTATGATCGCCTGTCTTTGAGGAGCGTTCACTAGCCAACGAGAGCCAATTATTTCCGCTTTTGCATCTTTAGCCAGGTGTCGAGGCGTTACGGTCGTTGAGCACTTAGAATTTTCCGGAATAGGTGTTAACCCGCATATGCCCGCGGTTTTATTCCACATAAACGGTTTGCTCGGGCACAGATAGTGTATCTCCCGAGTGAGAACACACATCTGCAGGTTTGGAGCTAGGTAAAC
>NC_056505.1:52466478-52466863 GCF_014905685.2 Nematolebias whitei | reverse complement strand
CATATTTCATCCCACCAATGAAAGACAAGTGTTTTTAATACAAAAAATGCCAACCTTCAAATAATCATGTTCAGTTATGCACTCAATACTTGGTCGGGAATCCTTTTGCATGAATGACTGCTTCAATGCGGCGTGGCATGGAGGCAATCAGCCTGTGGCACTGCTGAGGTGTTATGGAGGCCCAGGATGCTCCGATAGCGGCCTTAAACTCATCCAGAGTGTTGGGTCTTGCATCTCTCAACTTTCTCTTCACAATATCCCACAGGTTCTCTATGGGGTTCAGGTCAGGAGAGTTGGCAGGCCAATTGAGCACAGTAATACCATGGTCAGTAAACCATTTACCAGTGGTTTTGGCACTGTGAGCAGGTGCCAGGTCGTGCTGAAA
>NC_056505.1:52462744-52466378 GCF_014905685.2 Nematolebias whitei | reverse complement strand
AGAGTGTTGGGTCTTGCATCTCTCAACTTTCTCTTCACAATATCCCACAGGTTCTCTATGGGGTTCAGGTCAGGAGAGTTGGCAGGCCAATTGAGCACAGTAATACCATGGTCAGTAAACCAGTTACCAGTGGTTTTGGCACTGTGAGCAGGTGCCAGGTCGTGCTGAAAAATGAAATCTTCATCTCCATAAAGCTTTTAAGCAGATGGAAGCATGAAGTGCTCCAAAATCTCCTGATAGCTAGCTGCATTGACCCTCTTCACCTCACCTCTTCTCGTTGTGCAGCATTTTCTGCCACACATTTCCCTTCCCACAGACTTCCCACTGAGGTGCCTTGATACAGCACTCTGGGAACAGCCTATTCGTTCAGCAATTTCTTTCTGTCTTACCCTCTTGCTTGAGGGTGTCAATGATGGCCTTCTGGACAGCAGTCAGGTCGGCAGTCTTACCCATGATTGCGGTTTTGAGTAATGAACAAGGCTGGGAGTTTTTAAAAGCCTCAGGAATCTTTTGCAGGTGTTTAGAGTTACGTCGTTGATTCAGATGGTTAGGTTAATAGCTTGTTTAGAGAACCTTTTCATGATATTCTAATTTTTTGGGACAGGCATTTTGGGTTTTCATGAGCTGTATGCCATAATCATCAGTATTAAAACAATTAATAACCTGAAATATTTCAGTTGGTGTGTAATGAATCTGAAATATATGAAAGTTTCATTTTCATCATTACATTATGGAAAATAATGACCTTTATCACAATATGCTAATTTTTTGAGAAGGACCTGTGTGTGTTTATATATATATATATATATATATATATATATATATATATATATATATACAGTGAGGAAAATAAGTATTTGAACACCCTGCGACTTTGCAAGTTCTCCCACTTAGAAATCATGGAGGGGTCTGAATTTTTTATCTTAGGTGCATGTCCACTGTGAGAGACATAATCTAAAAGAAAAATCCGGAAATCGCAATGTATGATTTTTTTAATAATTCATTTGTGTGTTACTGCTGCAAATAAGTATTTGAACACCTGCCAATCAGCAACAGTTCTGGCCCTCAAAGACCTGTTAGTCCTCCTCTATAACGCCCACCTCCACTCCACTTATTATTCTAAATTAGAAGCACCTGTTTGAGGTCGGTAGCTGCATAAAGACACCTGTCCACCCCACACAATCAGTAAGACTCCAACTACTAACATGGCTAAGACCAAAGAGCTGTCCAAAGACACCAGAGATAAAATTGTAGACCTCCACAAGGTTGGAAAGGGCTACAAGGCAATTGCCAAGCAGCTTGGTGAAAAAAGATCAACTGTTGGAGCAACTATTAGAAAATGGAAGAAGCTAAACATGACTGTCAATCTCCCTCGGACTGGGGCTCCATGCAAGATCTCACCTGGTGGCGTATCGATGATCCTAAGAAAGGTGAGGAATCAGCCCAGAACTACACAGGAGGAGCTGGTCCATGACCTGAAGAGAGCTGGCACCACTGTTTCCAAGGTTACTGTGGGTAATACACTAAGACGTCATAGTTTAAAATCATGCATGGCACGGAAGGTTCCCCTACTTAAATCAGCACACGTCCAGGCCCGTCTTAAGTTTGACCAGGACCATTTGGATGATCCATAGGAGTCATGGGAGAAAGTTATGTGGTCAGATGAGACCAAAATAGAACTTTTTGGTCTTAATTCCACTCGCCGTGTTTGGAGGACGAAGAATGATGAGTACCATCCCAAAAACACCATCCCTGCTGTGAAGCATGGGGGTGGAAGCATCATGCTTTGGGGGTGTTTTTCTGCACAAGAGACAGGACGACTGCACTGTATTAAGGAGAGAATGACCGGGGCCATGTAGTGAGAGATTTTGGAGAACAACCTCCTTCCCTCAGTTAGAGCATTGAAGATGAGTCATGGCTGGGTCTTCCAACAAGACAATGACCCAAAGCACACAGCCAGGAGAACCAAGGAGTGGCTCTGTAAGAAGCATATCAAGGTTCTGGAGTGGGCTAGCCAGTCTCCAGACCTAAACCCTATAGAAAATATTTGGAGGGAGCTCAAACTCTATTTCTCAGTGACAGCCCAGAAACCTGGTTGATCTAGAGAAGATGTATGTGGAGGAATGGCCCAAAATCTCTGCTGCAGTGTGTGCAAACCTGCTGAAACACTACAGGAAACATTTGACCTCTGTAACTGCAAACAAAGATACTGTACCAAAAATTAACATTAATTTTCACAGGTGTTCAAATACTTATTTTCAGCAGTAACACACAAATAAATTATTAAAAAAATCATACATTGTGATTTCCGGATTTTTTTTTTTTTTAGATTATGTCTCTCACAGTGGACATGCACCTAAGATGAACATTTCAGACCCCTCCATGATTTCAAAGTGGGAGAACGTGCAAAGTCGCAGGGTGTTCAAATACTTATTTTCCTCACTGTATATATATATATATACAGCTGGAGACCATCCACAGCTGGAGACCACCCCCACCGCACATCCTCCCATGCCTAGGGGGGCGCAGGTGTTCCTTCTCCCTCCAAAGTTCACAACCACCTCCCCCATCCTCTTCACATCAATGTGAAGGCCATTCTCCCTGCACCAGCTCTCCAGGTGCTCCACCTCCTGCCCGCAGCTGGACCCATCACTGCTCGTGATGCATCCCACCACCACTGCATCATCTGCAAACTCCACAATGTGACAGCCTGGATGGTCAGCTGTACAACCATACGTGAGCAGAGTAAACAGGAAGGGACTCAACACACATCCCTGAGGAGAGCCAGTGCCGAGGGTCGCGGTGGAGGAGAAGTCATGGATCCCCATTAACTTTGGTTTGCCTGTTAATAAGTCCAGTACCTATCTGCAAATGGAGGTGCTCAGTTCCAGTGTGTATAGCCTGTCCATCAGGGCCCAGGGGACCATGGTCTTGATGGCAGATGTGAAGTCCACAAAAGCCTGGTATCCACAGGTCTGGTTCTTGTTGTAGCCTGTTGTGTCTGGTTCTAGTGGGACCTCTATTTTTGTGTCTCCACTTTGCCTATAGTTCCCGTTTAGTGGGCGGATTGTTCACCTCTAGTGGGCGGATTATTAATATCAACGCACCTTACCAGCTGGTGGCGGTAGTGCTACATTAAGCTCTTTTCTAAGCACCACTAACATTTATTAGAAGAAGAGCTGGAAAACAACACACAACCAAAATGGATGACGTCGATGAACTTGAAGCAGAACCAGCCGCACAGCCCGTCCTGGTCTCTGTCCCACAAGATGGAGAGCAGGGCCGAGGTGTCAGAGATGCTCTCATGGAGTACCTCATGAGCTGTAACTTATCCTAATTCCACCCCTTAATCTTTTTTACCTCCCCAGCCTTCCTTAGATACAAGTGGACGTTAAAGTGTTGATTGAAAATAAACATGGATTAATAATTATTCTTGTTTGTTTAATGTACAGACATGTCTTATTACCAGGTTCGTGTAAAAATGGCAAAACAAACACTGCTGCTGTGCTTCTATCACATATGCTGCGTTTTTTACTGGCTGCAGTTTTAGAAAAACTGTATACTCTTTAATTTTTGTTTTTAACAAAGAACCAAAACCTACAACTAGAACTTTATATTTGTTTATGCATATATA
>NC_056505.1:52456710-52462644 GCF_014905685.2 Nematolebias whitei | reverse complement strand
ATATATATTTATTACGTACATTACATAATAACCTACATTTGATTTGATATTTAACAACTCTTTCAGAGCTTATGTTTACCACGCAGCTCTTTAAATTAAGCTGTCGCAAATTATCTTCATGATTGAAGTGCTGTTAAGTAATATTAAGTTAGTGCTCCTTTTTACCACAGTGAAAGTCGTGGAGAGAATTTTTGACCTTGGGTGAAAAAGATGCAGAAGCTGCTGGATCCACAGGATGGACATCATGGCCGAGGTGTTTGACATGCAATGACTGAAAACCTCCTGAATGAGGATGATTGTAAACGTAGATTACACAAGTCCTACACCTTTTTAACTCCACTGCAATGTTCATTTACAACACATGGACATTCTGTATTATGGTTATGTTTTTCAGTATTCATTACAGATAAAACCGAAAAAATACATAAATAAAAATACTGGACTTTTTGGAGTTTTAAAAAAAGTCCTGTGGTTTTGTTTTTATCTTTTTTGGGGGGGATTTGCCGTGTCAAGGATAACTGAGAATCTTCACCAGCATTGTTACAGGTAAAAAACAATTACTTCACTTATCCACACTATTGACGTAAAAAAACACTGTAAGCACTTCACTTTTGATGATCAGATGGAAGCTCAAGACTTGAAAATGTTTCTTTTATTAGAAATAAAGACCTGTACAAAAAAAAAACAATTATACACTAATTATATATGCAAACTTAACAAGCTACGTTTGGCTATTTGTGGGCTTACCTTGCAGGATCTACATTTCTATAGATCAACTATGATCTACTCTAAATATTTTTAAACATGTCTGTTTGCCATGGAACGGGCAATGGATTCCAGCACCCCAAGGAGTGCCTGACTGAAAGCAGCACTCTGTTCAGCCTCCTGCCTTCGCTGTGCTGCTTCCTCTCTGTGAACATCTGCTTCCTCTCTCCTCAAGGCCATCTCCTCCCTCCTAATTGCCTTCTCCTGCTTCCTCGCTGCTGCAGCTTCTTCTTGCCTTGCTTTTTTGGCATCCTCACAAATAAAATGGAAGTGTTCCTCTCTCTGCTTCCGGTTCATCTCCTCTTGTTCTGTATGCACAGAAACAAAGCTCTCTGCTGCACTTGTTGATCTGCGCTTTCTATTGCCTAGGAATAACACACAAGAAAATGGCTGTTAGATGATGAAGTACAGGTAGAGTTTTTAAATAAATTATTTACATTAAAGTTCCTGCTAATTTCAAAAGGTGTTTGTTTACAAGATCAGAAATGATTCTGTTCATAAAGCAGTCTAGTACTTTAATGATAGTAAGCAGGTGGGCATAAATAAACTACATGTAGTCATTTACAACGGTTTGTGCTAATTTAGAAAAAGAACAGAGCATCGTTAATCTGAACAAAAATCACTACACCCTGTATAATTTCAATAATAAACTTCATAAATGAAAGTTTAAGTAATAAATGAATAACTAAATTTAACAGTTATCCATTACAACTGAATAAACAAGTAGTTTGAATACATGCAAGGTGTTTTACAACAAAAACAAAACAACATTCATATTGACATGATCAATGTGATGTTAAACACGATTGTTGCTTCTTCTTACCAAGTAACGGGTGCTGTTCGGTGCTGCTCTGCTGCGTGTTGCCCGGTGGCGTAGATGTGCCCGGTGGCGTAGATGTACTCGGTGGTGTAGATGTACTCGGAGCTGGTGTGGTCGGGAAGGGTCAGAAGCGGGGAGGATTGGACAGTCAAAAGCAGAATCTGGCGAACCTTAATCTTCAGTGGGACTTTCTGCATCAAAATAAGAGTGGAAAAACAGCAACAGAGTACAGTTAGCAATGATGCTAACCAATAACGACGTAACCGAGTCAGCCTCGTTTGTTCAGAGTACTTTCAGAAAACGCAAAGAAACGGTTGCATGAGGAAAAGGAAATATGCTTAAAGTAAATAAAATACACTCACCATCAACTATTAGTTTTTTAAGCTTTCCTCTTTGCTTTGGTGTGCAATGGAAGCCCTGCACCACCATCTGCGCAGACACCTCTTGAAAAATCTTTTCATTTCGTTTCGTTCCATCTAGCTCGCGCTGCACTTGTTCATCGGCCAGCAAACACAGAAATGCCTGAACTTCAGCATTCGACCACGGTTGTGCCATGATTATTTGTTTTACCTTATAAAATATTCCAAAATAAGCTCCTCCGATTTCTTGTTGTCTGTTATGCGGGTGAAAAAGAAAATGGTGGATTGTGATTTCCGGTGGAAGACTGAATCTCCGCCCTCCACCAATGAATACGCCCCCTGACCAATCAGTGACCTACAGTGCGCTGATGTCACAACTAGACCCTACAAGAACCAGACCTGGGACCTCAGTGATTTAGGTCCCAAAAATGGGGTGGGTTCCACCACTAGAGGCATTGTTGATAAAACCCGCAATCGGCCACAACTAGTTACATAGGAGTACCAAAAAGACCCGTGGATAAGGGGCTAAAGAGTAGACGGACAACCAGCTCCCTCCTTCTCCCACTCAGCTCCTCTGAGCTTCCAGACCTGAAGGCAGTGTTCCTGGCCTCCAGCAGGGTGTGCACCTCCGCATACAGCCAAGGCCCCCTGCTTGAGCAGCCTTCAACATATCTGATAGTGAAGACAGTGTCAGTACATGTACTAATGTAACCCAGAACTGAGAATGCGCACTGGTCCAGATCAAGCGATCCTCCACCCTCAGCAGCCTCTCCGAAAACCTGCCAGTCCGTTCGTTCAAAACAATCTCTCAGTAGGGGGCCACTGTCCTGGATCCAACATTTAACCTTCCTTTGTACCAGTCATAAATATATATATATATACATAATGTGTGTATATATATATATATATATATATATATATATATATATGTGTGATTTGTCAAAAATGTACGGAGCTCAGACTGATCTTATGGGAAAGAACAAGTCAGAACATGTTATTATGTGTTATTTTGTTTAAATCTGCTAAGTCATGATTCATAGGCCTCAATCCCTTGAGAGGTCGGGGCCATGTGTGAAAACAGCATGAGCACACACATACAGGCCCACTTGAAGAAACACACACACATGCAAGCTCACACACACACACACACACACACACACACACACACACACACACACACACACACACACACACACACAGGCCCATCTGAGGCACACACGCAGGATCGTGGAAAGTAGAGCAAAGAATGTTCTTTTCAAATAAAGTACTAGTTTCAGATGAATGAGAAATATGTGGTTATAATAAAATCAATAAACAAAGTAGATAATCAAGTGATATTATAAACTCTGTGATTTTAGAATGTAATCTTATGATTTTACAATGTAATCTGTGTTTAAACTGATTCATGATGAAAGTTGAATGGAAGAAACCTGTAGCTTCGTGAATGTTCTGGAAAGAACGTTATGTTACACAAGGGGAAGGCCCTAGAACACAGCTCTGAGCAAATCAGAATAGGACAGCACAGAATGACAGTGCAAATGTTGAACAACATACACCCAGATTTTAATATGCATTAGGAATGACTTGAAAAGTCTCATAAGAAGCCAGTGAAGTTGGATCAAGGTCCGGCCCATAAGAGGTGGGTCATGCCTGATGGGGTGACTGGTCTGAGATGTCAGTCAAAGTTTCAGGCTTTATAAACAGAGTTTTCAGTGGAACCTCTGCTGTTTTGGGGACCCTCTTCACAAGCGAAGGACCAAGGACAAGATCCGAAGAACCTTTGGACGAATTGTGGATTAATAGGGCAATTTTGGACGGTTTTAGCTGGAGAAGAACTGGGGTAAAATCCGATGGAATAAGGTTCTTTTTTGGAACTATTTCTTCAAAACTCAACAGCCCGGATTAAACCTGAAATCCTTTTTCTTCAAATTGAACCAGCACAAGGACCAGGAGTGGCCCAAATCCGACTGATTATGGGATTGGGAAATCTGCCTCTTACCAGATTCAGAAAACATGGTAAGGGGACGCTTCGCAAAATTGATCCTTACTTAAACCTTATCCCAAATTTTAGCAGTGGTGTATGAATTGACAAACAGAAAAAATTATTATATTAAAAACCTGGTTGCTCAGAGTTGTAGAAGGGTCTTCCTTGTGGTGAGGAATAATCTGTTGGGGCAGGTAAAGAGAGTAGGTAAGCTGTATGGGTACTTGTGTTCCTGAGGGAAACTGGGCGTGGCCGGCTGGACTGAGGGAAGTCCGAAGCCGGGCAGAGAGGAGTCCAAGCGCCTGTTTCAAACCCATCCACCTACCTCACCCAGGGAAGGTCAACAAATTAAAAAGGAATAAAGGAGTGAGAATCATTCATCATGTAATCTCTGTGTAATCCAGTGTAATCATTATTGTGCTATACCGCTGTTCCCCTGCAAAAGTTATTGATTAAAAGCAAAGCAAAACGTACAATTCTGGATTCTTATTTCAAACACACCTTTTGTTCTTGGAAGTGGAAAACTTGGTTCAATGAAACAACAGAAGTATGTGGGAGGTTTTAAACGGTTTTATTAGCTTTTGATTATAAAACAACACCCATGAGTCTTTTTTCCTAGGCTCTAAAAATCGCCAGACCGATTAACAATTGCAATGCTAAATCAGGAGATGAGCTACCGTTAACTTACGCTCCCTCGTCTGCCAAACGTCCCCACTCCGGCTGCTAGGTCGGGCGAGGCACAAGGTGAAAGTTGGGTGTGGTGCAAGGATCGAAGGTAGTTAACAGTCTGGGTGAATCATCTCAACACAGCCTTAAAATTAGAACGGTCCTAGGAAACTGCTGCGGGTAATACCTGAGCCAAATGATTAGTTTTAAGACCCGTTGGAGGAGAGGCTGCGGTGAGGGCGTGGCACGTGCCCTGTGCCTACCTCACTCGGGTAGCAAGACAGTATGTATGTATGTGTATATATATGTATGTATGTATGTATGTATGTATATATGTATGTATGTATGTATGTATGTATGTACAAACCGGATTCCAAAAAAGTTGGGACACTAAACAAATTGTGAATATAAAGTAAATGCATTGATGTGGAGATGGCAAATGCCAATATTTTATTTGTAATATAACGTAGATGACAGGAACAGACGCCGAAGTGAAGGTACCGACACCGGTACCGATACCGATTTTTTTTAGAAAGGTACCCAGTCCTAGGCCTGTATTAGACATGAATGGGAGAGCATTCCTATATCTAAACTTGAGAAACTGGTCTCCTCTGTCCCCAGACGTCTGTTGAGTGTTGTAAGAAGAAGGGGGGATGCCACACAGTGGTAAAAATGGACTTGTCCCAACTTTTTTGGGATGTGTTGACGCCATGAAGTTTGGAAACAACAGATTTTTCCTTTAAAATGATACATTCTCTCAGTTTAAACTTTTGATCTGTGATTTGTGTTCTATTCTGAATAAAATATTAGATGTTGGCACCTCCACATCATTGCATTCAGTTTTTATTCACAATTTGTTTAGTGTCCCAAATTTTTTGGAATCCGGTTTGTATATGTATATGTATGTATATATATATATATATATATATATATATATATATATATTTGTGTGTGTGTAAATGTGTATATATATGTGTGTGTGTATATGTGTATATATATGTATATATAATAATAATAATAATAATAATAATAATAATGTCATCACAATGTCAGCACTGTATGTTTCCATACAATGGCAAAATTAGTCTCTGCATTTAACCCATCCACCACCAGGTGGTGCAGTGGGCAGCTATTGAAAGCGCCCGGGGGACATTTTGGCGATGAGACGTGCTGCCCAGAGACGCCACGTGATGTGCAGTGACTGGGGATCGAACCTGGGACTTTCGGGTCCCAAGCCGGCTGCCCTGCCTCTACACCATCTCGGACCCCAATATATATGTGTGTGTATATGTGTATTCATATATATACATATATATATATATATATATATATATATATAT
>NC_056505.1:52456037-52456610 GCF_014905685.2 Nematolebias whitei | reverse complement strand
TGTGTGTGTATATGTGTATATATGTATATATATATATGTGTGTGTATATGTGTATATATGTATATATATATATGTGTGTGTATATGTGTATATATGTATATATATATATATGTGTGTATATGTGTATATATGTATATATATATATATGTGTGTGTGTATATGTGTATATATGTATATATATATATATGTGTGTGTGTATATGTGTATATATGTATATATATATATGTGTGTGTGTATATGTGTATATATGTATATATATATATATGTGTGTGTATATGTGTATATATGTATATATATATATGTGTGTGTATATGTGTATATATGTATATATATATATGTGTGTGTATATGTGTATATATGTATATATATATATGTGTGTGTATATGTGTATATATGTATATGTATGTGTGTGTATATGTGTATATATGTATATGTATGTGTGTGTATATGTGTATATATGTATATGTATGTGTGTGTTTATTTGTGTATATATATATGTGTGTGTGTGTATATGTATATATATGTGTATATATATATATGTGTGTGTGTGTATATGTGTATATATATATATAT
>NC_056505.1:52444944-52455937 GCF_014905685.2 Nematolebias whitei | reverse complement strand
ATATATATATATATATATACCCACATATATATATATATATATATATACACACATTTTTTTTTTTCCTCCCAGGCTCTGATCGAGGTGGCTTCTTCTGTTTTTTCCTCCCCCGTCTTCCTTTTTCCTGCACTGTTCTCTGTCTGTCTGATGCACCTGGGTCTCATCTCCCGAACATAAATTACGAAGTTTATGGATTTGGTATCGTGGGCGTTCAACTCTATTGACAAGATTTTTTCACCAAAGCGACAAGGTCCTGGAGAACCAGCGTGTCCAGCTGAGACTCACGCTGTGGGGTACGTCATGGATTTGTGGGGAGTGTGGCAGATGATTTGTCTATCAGTCCTGTCTCAGGAGGATGTTGAAGACGTTTATATATTTGGAATTATGATAGCAGGGACTCTGCTTTTTGGCATCGGCGGGGCTCTGTTTTATCGACTTTTGAAGAAGACATTGGCAGTTTTTTCGGCCATGAGAAAGCTTCCGAGTCAATGTCAAGGACTGGTGTGGGAACTTTGAATTGTCTGGTTTACGAGCTTAACCGTAAGGTGGAGGCGATTGCGAATCGCAGGCCACCTGCGGCTTGTGGGACTCGTCAACGTGGTTGGTTCGACCTTGAAGGAGACTAATAGCATGTATCGGTGGAATGGAATCCCACAATTAGGCATTTTCGGAACCAGAACGCCCAGATGGACTCAAGGCTGAAGAAAAAAGTAATCTGTCTGCCTGAAGAAAAAACAAGAATCAAGCTTATCCAAATCAGACTCCTGACGGCTTCGGAGACAGGCCGACTATCAATTTCTCCTGGGACATGAGTACCTAAGGACAAAAGCTTCATCTATCACCCCCGAGGACTTTCTGTGCAAGCTTATCAGAACTGCTGGCTGGAACAACATCTTTAGAAACTGTGGCTGATCTGAAAAAACGCTCATGGACAAATCTCAACACCTCGATGTCAAATGCAAACGTAATCATGTTTTAATTGTGGTGCTGGTAGAGTTTTTTGATGTCTCAAATCGTGTCCTGATAGTCAAGATGTGAAAGATCTTTTTTTGTAATACCACTATCTACCCTCATGTTTATACCCCTTTTCCTATCTAAGATTATTATCTGATAAGGATAAGAAGGCTGCTCTTTCTACAGTTGCAGCTTCGTGCACTCCGCCCATCTTTCGGACGGCTGTACGTACATATTCGCGTTGTACCTCGGTGCAATTCCAATAAAGTTTGTTCTGATTCTGATTCTGATATATGTGTATATACGTGTGTATATGTGTGTGTGTATGTGTATAAATATATTTGTGTGTATATGTGTGTATATATATATGTATGCGTGTATATGTGTGTGTATATATATATATATATATATATATATATATATATATATATATATACATTATAGTATTTTTTTTTTTCATTCATCCTTTATTTAAACAGATAAATCACATTGAGCCGCAAAGACTCATTTACAAGTGAGACCTGTTTGGACAGACAATAAAAGTGATAAACTGGACACATGTAAGAGTTGGAGGTGAAAAAAATTCCTATCAGACTTTTTTTTTCCTGCCTGAGAAAAAAAACCCATTAAAAAACACCTTGCACAAACAAGCACATAGTGACGTAGACATTCTGCAGAGGGGAGACGACGAGGACGGTCAGCATGATCGTAGACGCTCTCGAGGTCATTGTAAGAGTTATGATAAAGATGTAATAATCAGCCAGTGTCCTCCGGTGAGATCCATAAACATTCTCGAGTGATGTCGAGGAATGGCCAAGAATAACATTTATGAAAATCCAAGAGTCCTGAAATGATGACACAAGTTTATTCATCTGGTTTCATCTGATTATCAGTTGGAAATTCTTCAGGGAGGGGGTGAGCGTCAGATCACATGTTCTCCAGGCGAATTCAGATAATTTGGCCTTAAAGGCCAGCCAAGGGAGCCAAATTCAGATAAACACAGTTGTTTTGGGGACAGGCAGAACTTAATGACATCTGCCTAGAGTCTGTGTTGTCGACTCGGTTCCAAAATGTCCAAAATACATGGCCACACCGATGGAATGTGACTGAGTAAAATCCTAGAGATCTGATCCATTCAGCCTAAAGCATTTGAGTCTGGGTACTCGAGGCATGAACCAAGCCATCATAAATGCAAGCAGCGTGATCGGGTCCAAATTTGCTGCCGACGACTTCCTTGACTGTTGATAAAACCAGCAACCAGCCGAATCCAAAAAGCAGGAACCAGTTATTGTAAATCCAATTAAATATGCGTCTTTAAAATCCACAAATGGCAGCAGAGATAGACACATCATCAAGTCTTCCAAGTCGATGAGATATCCAGCTGCGTGCCAACAGGGCAAATCGGCTCGCCTAAAAGCCTGTCTTCTCTTTGAAGAAATGTTGTAAATTGAGTTGAGGGACCAACTGATCAAAACAAGTCCAAAATTATGAAAAATCAAGGCAGGAAAAGGTTACAGCCACAGCGCTGGCCAGTCCGGTCTATTATGCGATCATAAACCAGAAGGGCAGATGTCCCTTGTCATTACTGATTTATTGGGCTTAGACTCCTCCTTCGCAGAAGGGGAGCTCAACCTGTCAGTATATGAGGGGGCGTAACTAAATTTAATCTCAAAGATCTTATGTGATTTTGACGTGTAAGGAAATATGAGACTGTGCTTCAAAAGCCTTTCTACGTGATGTGGCAAGCAGAAATAAACTCTGTTCCTTAACGGATATTGAATCCCTGGGAGACTCTTTTTAGAGTTGCTGGCCCAGTTTAACTAACTCAGAACCAGGTCATAATTTCAATATAATCCCGTCTCTGAGCAGCTCAAAATCCCAGGACCAGTCTAGATAAATATCTAACAGTTCTGTCAGAAAGGTAGGATCTAAACCATTTGATGGCTGACCCTGTGATGCCCACCCACCTCCAGCCTAGAAATGAGGATTCCATGGTCGATGGCTAGGAAAATGTCATCTAACCAGGATAATCACTGTGAAAAATCGCATCATGTTGCTGCTGATCTGTTTCTTGTTGATGTGTTCATGCGTGCTCATCTGCTCACACAGACTCATGTTCATGTTTGTGCTGCTGTTCGACGTAATGTTTTTATGTTATGAGTGCTTAGTGTATATTTAGTTGATGCTTTTTCTTAGTTCATATCTTTGATCTTATTACTATTTTTCTTTTACATTTTATTGTTGGATGTAACTGGGACCCTGCGTACATAATCTCGTTCCACCACATGCACCACATGAGGTGCGAATGATAAATAAATCTCTCTGACTCAATAGAGCAGTCTCAGTGCTGGGGGAGCACTGAGTGCAGGAGGAGGGCGCTCCGCATCATGAAGGACTCCACTCATCCTGCACACAGTCTGTTCCAGTCCCTCCCCTCAAGCAAGTGGCTGAGGAGCGTTCAGAGCAAGACCACCAGGCTCAGAAACAAGTTTCTTCCCTGCAGCTGTCAGACTGCTGAACTCGAGCTGCACTTAATTCAGCTTCATCTTACATGTTTTTTTAACTTTATTTATTATATATATTTCTACTCTTTTGTATTTATTTATTTATTAATTGTTAGGCTTCTTGATTTGGGACTTGAGTCTGAATTTTATACCACAAACATGCAAATGGGAGCTGGTATGACAATAAAAAAAATCCTTGAATCCTTGAAAATTGGCTGTTTTGCTAACTCTGGCATATTTACATTGATGCTTACTGCTGACATGTTGATGAATATGCATTGTCCTAATTTAAATAAATAAATGTAATGACTAGCCCAAGAAATATGGTATATGGATACTAAAATAAATATAGCGTTCCTACTTCACTGTTTTTCACCTATCACAGGAGTGTGTGGACCATATCCCCTACGATAATCGAGGGACCACTGTAATCGGATTGACCACACAAAGATATCAGATCAGCGCAAAAAAATCCGATTTGAGCATTAAGATCTGCAATGTGAACATAGCCTTAGCATCACAGAGAGTTGAAAGGATCAGGTCTTCAGTAACTGTGTTATTGTCTGAAAGGGAGCTGACAGAGGCGGCCTATGAGAAGCTGGCAGATGAGACTCTGGACGCACTGGCTGAGTATTTTGAAGACCTGGCAGATGAAGATTTCACTGGAGCAGACTATGATGTGGTTTTCGCTGTAAGTTTTATATCTGACGTCATGTAGGAACATCTTTGTGATGCTCAGGGGTTTTCACGGAGCTAATTGGAACATGTGTCGTTTTATTGGTGTTCTTAAAGAACGAGTGGATCTGCACACCAGAGTAATCAAAAACCTATTCAAGAATCAAGTCATAAATAACCATTTTGAGTACTATTTATACTTGCACACAAGAAACTACACACTCCATTACTATAAAGAGTTAAAAAAGTAATGGAGAAACCAGACGATACAAAGTCTGGAAGAAATACATGAGATAAAATCATGGGAACACAACAAAGTTGTCTCAGGGCACTTTACAGGAACATTCACATAAAAGCCAATTAGTAAAGTTCTCTATCTAAGGAATCCAGCAGACAAGTTGAATCTTGGCTTCGTTGCAGTCTCCCATCCTGAGCAAGCACAGTGGAGACAGTGGAAAGAAAAACTCCCTTTAACAGGAAGAAACCTCCAGCAGAACCAGACTCGGGACAAGCGGCCATCTGCTTTGACCGGCTGGTTGAGAGGACAGGAAGGAGAGACAGACGAACACAGAATGGTAGGTCCAGGTATAGGTCCAGGTCCAGATATAGGTCCAGGTCCAGATATAGGTCCAGGTGTATCTGAAAGACAAAAACATGTTAAGGATAGAAAAAATAGTTACAAATACAAAACAGGTTGAGCAGAGTAAGTAAAGACAGTAGCAGAGTGAAAAGTGTGGTCAGTTTGTCCTCCAGCAGTCTAAGTCTATAGCAACATAACTAAGGGACAGCTCAGGAAACCCAAGCCGACTCTAACTATAGGATTTATCAAAAAGGTAAGTCTTAAGTCTAGTTTTAAAACTGGATAATGTGTCAGCCTCACGGACAGAGATTGGAAGTTGGTTCCACAAGAGAGGAGCCTGATAACTGAAAGATCTTCCTCCCATTCTGTTTTTGTAAATTCTAGGAACCACAAGTAAACCTGCAGTCTGAGAGCGAAATGCTCTGTTAGGAAAATATGGAACAATAAGATCTGTAATATAAGATGGAGCTAGGTTGTTGAGAGCTTTGTAGGTTAGAAGTAAGATTTTGAATTATATTCTGGATTTGACAGGGAGCCAATGGAGAGAAACTAAAACTGGAGAAATATGATCTCTCCCAGTAACTCCAGTTAAGACTCTGGCAGCAGCATTTTGGATCAACTGAAGATGTTTTAAAGAAGTATTTGGACACCCAGATAATAAACCATTGCAATAGTCCAGTCTAGACGTGACAAATGCATGGACCAGTTTTTCTGCATCATCTTTAGATCAGATGTTTCTAATGTTAGTGATATTACGCAGGTGGAAGAAGGAGGTTCTAGTAACGTTTTTAATGTGGGGGATAAAAGACATGTCCTGATCAAAAATAACACCAAGATTTTTAACATTAGAGCTGGAGGACATGGTAATATGAGTTATAACATTTGACTTCAGTAAGTGACAAACATCTGTGACCTGTCACATCGCCATTATTTCCCCTGTTCACAGTTTTAATCACTTTTCAATAACCCTCTCTTGCAAGTTTGGATGCTTTATGCATGCGATGGAAAACCCGCCCAGGGCAATTGTCCAGTCAGGTGGGAAACACCAGCATCACCTCACGCCCCTCATGATGGTGGCCTTAAGGGGTCATTCAGCATCCCCCTGGGTGTCATCAATTTAAAATAAATCAACAAACAAACAAAAACAAAAGTTCTCCTCAGACAGAACCCTCTCTGTTTCTCTCTCTTTCTTCTGAGTAAAACCATCAAATCAACAAAAAGTAAGACAGAGTGGTGTTATTCACCTTCACTCAACAACATTTCAGTGTTATTTCCTCTTTAAGAGGTTAAAAAAATCAGTAGCATTTATTTTTATTTGCAAATCATAATATTAGGCCTCCATCTTTCTCCTGAGCCCTTCATGATGTCAACAGGTTTCCTCCTCACTCACATCTCTTGTCCGTCAGGGGATGGTGTGATGCTCCAGGTGTTTTTTACATCTGGATCAGAGGTGCCTGGCAGGTTGGGATTCTGTGAGGCTGGTATTTGTAGAGACAGCTTCCTGGTTTCAGTCCAAGTCCAGTTCAAAGGTTAATTTTTAATGTCTAAAAACGTATGTGGCAAAAGAACACACAAAGAAAATAATGACAGATATATTCATCTCTTATAAGCTGTTTCAAACAAAATGTCACTCATTTTAATTCATTATTTATCCATCCATCTTCTTTAGTGTTGTCTTGCAGATGTGTCTTTTCCTCTTTGTCCAGAAATTAATTTATTTAAGGTCCTGTTCCTGACTCTTCTAATGTGAAACTTTTTGAACTGTTGTCATTTAGTTGGGTTCTGTCTAAGTGACAATGCATCTTAAATATCCTTTAACCTCTTACTGCAGTTAATCTTGAACCTCTAGAAAATCCAGTCAACTTTCACAAATGAGCTTATTCTAGCTTCATTTATTCAGATTTTGATTTAGAACCGTTCTTGTAAAATTAGTCTTGAGCTGTTTCAATGTCTCATCTGAGAATGTTCAGATTATTGACAAGCTGGGTTATTGTTGTGTGGTCATCTTTCAGTAGCTTTTGTTCATAATCTGTGTGTGGTCCTGGACTGCAATAGATTGTACAATGTATATGAAGAGGTATGTGTAGATTAGCAGCTGCTCAGCTTTCTGCAGGAGATCCATCACTACAGCTCTGGGCCCTGACTCAGTCAGTTCCACACAGGGATGATATCTGGATTCACCACTTCTATCACTTTCTGCTCTGCGGCTCTGCAACTTCCAGACACTTCTTTACATCCTCCAAACCAAGTCTGTTCATGTGTTCCTCATCACTTCCACACTTGGTTTGTATTTGAACATCAACTTTTTACATGAATCAACTTCTACGTTTTTCTGATCCTCTAAAAAAACAAATTTAACACCACCTTCCACTTTTTTAATTTACTGATTATTACCCATCCTGCTAATTTGGCTGAAGTTCCCCAACTGTTCCTCTGAACCCTATATTTATTTATTTGTGCAATTTCAACAAATCATCTCTCAAAACATTCAGCTCATTAAGAAAAGTGATTTTTTTTTTTTTTGGTACTTGCTACTTCAGCTTTCTAGGAATTGTTTTAGCCCTTTTCCCCTGTCAAGAACAACGTCCATGCTCAATAATCCAGGGATACAATCCAACATCTTTCAGTCAGCTCATCTGGACAGTTTATTTTTTTGTGCTGAAATGTTTTGCCTTTGATCCAGAAGGCTTCATCAGTCAAGGAAACACACAACAAAACTGATTCTTCCTCCAACAACTTACTCCAAAGTGGAACAAACCAGTTCTGCTTGTGATTAGATGGTCTCTTTGGTACGCCCCCTCCTCCATTGCTGGCCCTCTTCCTTGTTGACAGTCATGTCAAACTGGTTGAAAACAACAAAGTCCATGCTGAATAATCCAGGTATACAATCTAACATTTTTCAGTCAGCTCATCTGGACAGTTTATTTTTTTTTTTGTGCTGAAACGTTTCGCCTTCGATCCAGAAGGCTTTTCCCCCGTCCTTTTTGTTCCTCAATAGAAATTAATTTAGCCTCATTTATTCAATTCCTATCCGTTTATTTCTGTGATTTTATCAACTTTTTCTGTTCTTTAAGCAACTATTTAAATGTTTTTATGTTAATTTGAGCCCTTTTCAGTTGGTTTCACATTTATTCTGACTCATTTCAACCTTTTATTTTAGATAATTTCAGGAGAAATGTGTTCTCTTGGTAAATGTTGAATGGACAATATAGTAACAATATAGTCTTTTTATCTTATCAAGATACTCAGAGCTCCCATAATGCAATCTGTCCCTCATTCACCCATTCATACAGCATTCGTCTTTATAATCAATGCTCCATCACGTCACCGATGGGACGCACATGGGAGGCAACGAGGGGTTCAGTGTCTTGCTCAGGGACACTTCAGCATGTGACTGATGGTGGAATCGAACCCCCAACTCTTTCATTGGAGGACGATTGAACCACTCAGCCTCAGCTGCCCCTTCACTTGCTTTTCATTGTAAGGATGGTATCCCTCTGTCAGTCTCGCTGTGTCTGTACGCCCTAGTGTTTCTCAGTAATTACCCCGATCAGCTCCACCTACGTGTCCTCCAGGTGTTTGTCTCATCCAGTCTGTGTGTATATAAGCTCTGGTCTGTGTCTCAATCCTTGTCGGTGCATCGTCTGGTACAGCCCCTGGTTTGTCTCCTGTGTTCTGTGTATTATTCTGACCTGATCCTGTCTGAGTTTTGCTGCCACGTCAGCTATTTATTTTCATTATTAAAGTGATTATTATTTTTACGTCCTGGCCTCTGCGTCCTGTCTGCACATGGGTTTGTTCTTGTTCAGCTCAGCCTGAAAATCCTGACAGTATGCACCGACCAAAATCAAAACCCAGCAGA
Source organism: Nematolebias whitei (assembly GCF_014905685.2). Lineage (NCBI taxonomy): Eukaryota > Metazoa > Chordata > Actinopteri > Cyprinodontiformes > Rivulidae > Nematolebias > Nematolebias whitei. The sequence continues at coordinate 52,447,362 of NC_056505.1, read as the reverse complement.
CAGAATTCCTCAACCTCACTTACCTGTTCTCTTGAGCCCACGCAGATGGAGGAGATCGTGTTCCGGTGTGGCGGGCTCCAGATCCAACCCATGCCAGCACAAAGAAGTTACTGCCAGGAGGTGGAAATCCTGCCTTCTCCCCTCCTGGTCCTTGAAGGAGAGAGAAGGTCCCGGCTACGGGGAGACCGCGTGAACCACGATTACAGCTCCTCCTCATCCTCGGCTCCGTTCGGCTATTCGGGGTGGACGTCGGGAGAAGACGCAGAGCCGGAGGACGAGCTCTGCTCTATTCTTGCCCCTCAGCCTTCTCGCCGCCACCGGAGCGGCAGAAACCGAACCCGGAAGCGGTCCAAGACGCTCGCTCCGGCACCTTCCACGTTTCCGACTCGGCTCAGCAGAGCCGAGCTTCCAGAAGACATTCCTTGTGCGGCAGTGGAGACGGATTCTGTTGCCTCTCCTCCCAGGATTCCGGTGAGGGCAGAGTCTAACGCTTCTCCGTCGCTCCGGTCCGCTCCTGCTCGGTCCAGCGAGACTGAGCTAACAGAAACCAGTCCCGATGCCTCCGCGAGGGCGGGTCCCGTCGCCTCACCTCCCAGGACTCCAATGAGGGCGGAACCCGACACCCCATCATCGCTCCAAGCTGCTCCTGCTCAGTCCGGCGAGACTGAGCTTCCTGAACCTGGTCTCGGTATCTCCATGGGAGAAGGTCCCATCGCCTCACCTCCGAGGTTTCCGGTGAGGGCGGATCTTGACCCCTCGCCTCTGAATAGAGCTCCTCATAAAACTAGCCCCAAGACTTCTCAGCTCCAACCCCATGAATTGTCCCAATTAAACCACACTCTGCAAAGCCTCCTTTGTTCTGCTAAAAATAAACCGGACTGTCTAGATACTGTGCTCACCCTTGCCGAAAAGTTTGTATTATCCCAACCCGGTTTAATCCAGAGTCCTGAATATCAGCAGCTTCTTACTGGACTCAGAACTTTGAAAATAGAACATGATTCTGCCTCAGTACCAGTTCCGTTTCCAAGTTCAGATCCGGAACCTCCTGTCGCTGGCTCTGCCCAAGAGTCAGACACTCCAGCTGCAGAACAAGTCCCTGGCACCCTGGTTGCAGAGTCAATATCCGAGGGAGGCACTGAATCCAAGGAGGAGCCCCGGCCCAATCCTGGACCACACCATCGCCACTACGGCAAGGGTCAACAGCAAAGAGGTTCCAGGGACTCAGCCCCTGCTCCAGCACCTGACTCAGCACCAGCATCAGAAGACCCTGCCTCTGTAGACCCACCGTCCACGTTGCACGCAGTCCCCGAGGTGGGTCCCATGCTGCACGCAGCCCCCGAGGTGGGTCCCACGCTGCACACAGCCCCCGAGGTGGATCCCACGCTGCAAGCAGCCCCCAAGGTGGGTCCCACGCTGCATGCAGCTCCCGAGGTGGATCCCACGCTGAACACAGCCCCCAAGGTGGATCCCACACTGCACGCAGCCCCCGAGGTTGACCCATCAGCTGAGCTCCATGCTGCTGCCCCCCCCCCCCACTGAGGTTCTCGCTCCTGCTTCGCCCGCTGAGGTTTTCGCTGAGGTTCTCGCTCCGCCCGCTAAGGTTCTCGCTCCTGTTTCGCCCGCTGAGGTCTTAGCTGAGGTTCTCGCTCCGCCTGCTGAGGTTCTCGCTCCGCCTGCTGAGGTTCTCGCTCCGCCCGCTGAGGTTCTCGCTCCTGCTTCGCCCGCTGAGGTCTAAGCTGAGGTCCTCGCTCCTGCTCCGCTCGCTGAGGTCCTCGCTCCGCCCACTGAGGACCTCGCTCCTGCACCGCCCGCTGAGGTCCTTGCTCCTGCTCCGCCCGCTGAGGTCTTAGCTCCGCCCGCTGAGGTCCTCGCTCCACCCGCTGAGGTCCTCGCTTCGCCCGCTGAGGTCCTCGCTCCGCCCGCTGAGGTCCTCGCTCCTGCTCCACCCGCTGACTCAGCCGCCACTTCAGAGGTCTCTACAGAGTGTGCTACGTCCACCGAGGGTCCCAGTCCGCCGACGTCGCTACGTCCACCGAGGGTCTCAGGTCCGCCGACGTCGCTACGTCCACCGAGGGTGCCACGCCTCCAGAGGGTCCTACGTCAGCTGCGCCTCCAGAGGGTCCTGCGCCGTCAGAAGGTCCGTGTTCAACAGCTCCTGGTCCTGCCACAGGAAGATCCCAGCTCCACAACAGCTTCTGGTCCTGCCGCAAAAGATCCCAGCTCCACAACAGCTTCTGGTTCTGCCGCAGAAGATCCCAGCTCCACAACAGCTTCTGATCCTGCCGCAGAAGATCTGAGCCCTCATGTCCCCATGCCTCGTCCAGGTTCCTTGTCTCGTCCAGGTCCCTCGCCTCGGATCCACGCCTCGCCCTGGCCTCACGCCTCGCCTTGGCCTCACGCCTCGCCTTGGCCTCACGC
>NC_056505.1:52443075-52444934 GCF_014905685.2 Nematolebias whitei | reverse complement strand
TCGCCTTGGCCTCACGCCTCGCCTTGGCCTCACGCCTCGCCTTGGCCCCACGCCTCGCCTTGGCCTCAAGCCTCGCCTTGGCTTCACGCCTCGCCTTGGCCTCATGCCTCGCCTTGGCCTTACGCCTCGCCTTGGTCTCACGCCTCGCCTTGGTCTCACGTCTCGCCTTGGTCTCACGCCTCTCCTTGGTCTCACGCCTCGCCTTGGTCCCACGCCTCACCTTGGTCCCTTGCCTTGTCCAGTCTCCTCACCTTGTCCCGATTCCTCACCTGACCTGCCCCAGGGGTTTTGGACTAGGTCTGCCTTGAAACAATCTGTTGACCACTTGGATCTTTTTTGTTTGTTCTCTGTGTGTGTTTTTTGTCCTGGCCCCACTCATGTGTTTCCTTGTGCCCTCCATCCTTGCAGTTCCTCCCTCCGCCCACCCCAGTTTTGTTTTTTGCTCTTTTTTTTTGGGGGGGGGGGGGGGGGGCTTTCTGGGGACGCCAGGGGGCGTCCTTGGGGGGAGGATACTGTAAGGATGGTATCCCTCTGTCAGTCTCGCTGTGTCTGTACGCCCTAGTGTTTCTCAGTAATTAACCCGATCAGCTCCACCCATGTGTCCTCCAGGTGTTTGTAATTTGTCTCATCCAGTCTGTGTGTATATAAGCTCTGGTCTGTGTCTCAATCCTTGTCAGTGCATCGTCTGGTACAGCTCCTGGTTTGTCTCCTGTGTTCTGTGTATTATTCTGACCTGATCCTGTCTGTGAGTTTTGCTGCCAAGTCAGCTATTTATTTTCATTATTATAGTGATTATTATTTTACGTCCTGGCCTCTGCGTCCTGTCTGCACATGGGTTTTTCTTGTTCAGCTCAGCCTGAAAATCCTGGCATTCATGGATTAAAACTAGTCATTTTATTTTTATGATAGCATTTCATTTATTCCAAATTGGTTCTCTCCTCTAATTAATATCTTACATTAGCTTTTAGTTCGTAATTTATTTAGAATTTTTTTTGTTAGCCAATCAGTTTTTTCCTTTGCACTGATTTTCCAACCTGAATCATACTAGTCAGTTTATCCAAAAAAGTTCAATCTGGTCCTCTGGACATTAAAAAAAAAAAAAGCAAAAAAATATAGAAACGTTTCGTCTCTCATCCAAGAGACTTCCTCAGTCTGAGGTGCTGTATTCAGCTCAGTCTCTTAAATAGCACCTTCTCAGAGTGGATCAACCAGTTTGCTGCTGACAACCAAAACCAGCTGCTCACATGGTCAAGAAGGACCATCAGCCTAACAATGGATCATTAGCACACTGATGGCTGTTTACTATTCACAGAGGGCTGAGTGATACTAGCAATAACAGCATTGTAAGAGGGGGACAGTTGAACCCGGAGGCCTCCACCCCTGTTTAATGATGGACTGTTTCTTTTCACAAAGATGGCCTCCTTTACTCCTCTCTCAAACCATCGTTCCTCTCTGTCCAGGATGTGAACATCTTCATCCCTGTACGAGTGACCTCTGGCCTGGAGATGAGTGTAGACTGCAGAATCTTGGCCTGATGATGTTGATCTTCTGTGCTGGGCCATCCTTTTGGCCAGTGACTGTTTTGTTTCCCCGATGTAAGACTGATCACCCTCCTGACACTGAACAGCATACACAACATTACTCTGTTTGTGCCGGGGGACTGGATCTTTGGGATGAACCAGTCTTTGCCGTAATGTATTTTGAGGTTTAAAAGCCACTGGGACATTGTGTTTAGAAAATAAGCATCTCAGTTTCTCTGATACTCCCTCAACATACGGAATGACCACTGGTCTGGGTCTGGGTTCCTCCTTTTCACCTGATGGCTGACTGGAGTCCTGTTTGGGTTTCTTCTCTGCTTT
>NC_056505.1:52441905-52442975 GCF_014905685.2 Nematolebias whitei | reverse complement strand
AAAAAAATATAGAAACGTTTCGTCTCTCATTCAAGAGACTTCCTCAGTCTGAGGTGCTGTTTTCAGCTCAGTCTCTTAAATAGCACCTTCTCAGAGTGGATCAACCAGTTTGCTGCTGACAACCAAAACCAGCTGATCACATGCTCAAGAAGGACCATCAGCCTAACAATGGCTCATTAGCACCTGATGGCTGTTTACTATTCACAGAGGGCTGAGTGATACTAGCAATCACAGCATTGTAAGAGGGGGACAATTGAACACGGAGGCTCCACCCCTGTTTAATGATGGACAGTTTCTTTTCACAAAGATGGCCTCCTTTACTCCTCTCTCAAACCTCTCTCAAACAAAATGAAAGAGGGTGAAGCAGAACAGCTCAGAATCAAAGTTTCAGCCTGCCTCAGCAATGCCAAACCACCACCTTCCAACATCAGTAGAGAGGAGAGGGATGCACTCACCACTCTTAGCAAGGACAAAAACATCATCATTCTCCCAGCAGACAAAGGAAGGTGCACAGTGATTTTGAACCAGAAAGACTATCATGAGAAAGTTATGACACTCCTTAGTGACTTAACCACTTATGAACCTCTGAAAAGAGATCCAGGAAGTGGTTACAAGAAGAAGTTGATAGATTGCCTGAAGATTTTGGAGCAGGACAAGGCTATTGACCGTTTTCTGTACCACAGACTGTACCCAGTGGAGGCCACACCTAGTCTGTATGGTTTACCTAAAATCCACAAACAACGTGTACCTTTAAGACCAATCGTTAGCATGATTAACTCTGTCACTTACAATGTTTCCAAATATCTGGCATCTGTACTCATCCCTTTAGTTGGCAGCTCAGAACACCACATACAGAGAACACCATGGACTTTGTGGACAAGGTGAGGGATGTCATCATGGAGACTGATGAAACAATGGTCTCTTTTGATGTCACATCACTCTACGTGCATTCCTGTTGATGATGCAGTAGAGGTGGTCAGTTTAAAATTAAAATCAGACACCACTCTGAGCAGCAGGACCACACTTTCCACAGAACAACTGTGTCAACTCTTGAAACTGTGCCTGCAGTC
>NC_056505.1:52436545-52441805 GCF_014905685.2 Nematolebias whitei | reverse complement strand
TTTTTTTGAATGTCCAGAGGACCAGATTGAACTTTTTTGGATTTTTCTACCTGGATTATTGAGCATGCATCAGGAGACTAGTCAGTTTAGTCTAATAATTTACTTCATCTTATTTATTATGATTCATTCAACCAGCAACTGTCAGTTGAAACCTTTATCTCACCAGAAGACTATTTTGCTGAATTGTTCAAACCTTGTAACTTGTGGAAGAATTGAAACTTCCTAAGGCATCATTTAAATATAAATATTTATAGAAATATTTTCATTATCTCTGTTAATTGCAAACTGTTCCCAAATTTGCTCACACTCTGGTGTTTAAAAACAATATTTTAGTTGTAATTTTTCAAAGTCTCTAATTTTTCTCTCTTTCTTTTAGCTGTTTTAGAAAATCAGACCAAAACTTTCCAGGTTATTATAAACCAGTAAAACAAAACATGAATATTAATTTTACAGCAAAAACATAATGTAAAACACCGTACTCCCCTCAAAATTTTCACTCTCCATCCCTGAGAGTGCAACAAGGACGCATGGTTCACTCCGTCTCCATGTTGTAGCTTTCCATCCATCGTTTCTTTATTCATTTTATGATGATTATGTCAGATTGACAGACGACTGGCGATTGTCGTTCTCAGATCAGTCCTCTCCTTTCTGCTCTTTTCTGCTCTCAACCTGTCAGTGTGAGTCAATGAATGATACCTTCTTGTCTTGTGGAAGAGACATTTGTCCAGATGTCCTTTTTGTCAATTTCTCATTTGGGGTTTGTCCAAATCCACACTGTGGATGTCTTTATTGTCCATTTTACTCCAAACTCATGTTGATCAGTTACCCTGCAGTGAATGACACCAGCATACAAATCTGAACAAATATTCAATCCTTAGTTGAATAAACATAATCCCAAACCTCAGTTCATAACATATGGTAATTTTATAACATACAATAATCCCCCTGTAGTTTCTTTCAGGAAACTGTGGTGGTACCAAGTGGTTCTCATTAAAATTATGTGATTTACAAGGCACACCATTTTGTAGATCTTACAAAAATACTTGTGACATCAGAGACAGGCTTGCAAAATTAGAAAAGTTTATTTATGTACAAAAAAGTTCAATCTGGTCCTCTGGACATTCAAAAAAAACAAAAAACAAAACAAACCAAAAAAATGTAGAAATGTTTCGTCTCTCATCCGAAAGACTTCCTCAATCGGAGGTGCTGTGGATTTTGTTACTTAATTACTTGTTTTTTTGTTGTATTTGTGTAAAGAACAAAAAACGTTGGTTTAAAAAAAGGTCTGCAGACACACAGGGCTGGCCACAATAAAAGGTCACTCTAAAATGTGCAGTTTTATTGTATTGGGGTGAGGGGCCATAAAACTAGTCAGTATTTGGTGTGACCAATATTTGTCTCATGAATTGCAACACATCTCCTTCACATAGAGTTGATCAGGTTGTTGATTGTGGCTTGTGGAACGCTGGTCCACTCCTCTTCAATGGCTATACCAGTAGAAAACAACAAAGTCCAAAAAAGTTGGGACACTAAACAAATTGTGAATAAAAACTGAATGCTATGATGTGGAGGTGCCAACATCTAATATGTTATTCAGAATAGAACACAAATCACAGATCAAAAGTTTAAACTGAGAGAATGTATCATTTTAAGGGAAAAATCTGTTGTTTCCAAATTTCATGGCGTCAACAAATCCCCCAAAAGTTGGGACAAGTCCATTGTTACCACTGTGTGGCATCTCCCCTTCTTCTTACAACACTCAACAGACGTCTGGGGACAGAGGAGACCAGTTTCTCAAGTTTAGAAATAGGAATGCTCTCCCATTCATGTCTAATACAGGCCTCTGTTCAATCGTCTTGGGCCTTCTTTGTCGCACCTTCCTCTTTATGATGCGCCAAATGTTCTCTATAGGTGAAAGATCTGGACTGCAGGCTGGCCATTTCAGTACCCAGATCCTTCTCCTACGTAGCCATGATGTTGTGATTGCTGCAGAATGTGGACTGGCATTATCGTCTTGAAAATTGCAGGGTCTTCCCTGAAAGAGATGACGTCTAGATGGGAGCATATGTTGTTCTAGAACCTGGTCATAGTTCTCTGCATTAATGGTGCCTTTCCAGACATGCAAGCTGCCCATGCCACAAGCGCTCATGCTACCCCATACCATCAGTCATTCAGGCTTCTGAATTGAGCGTTGATAACAACTTGGGCTATCCTTGTCCTCTCTGGTCCGGATGACATGGCGTCCCAGTGTTCCATAAAGAACTTCAAATCGTGACTCATCTGACCACAGAACAGTCTTCTATTTTGCCACACTCCATTTTAAATGACCCCTGGCCCAGTGCAAACGTCTGAGCTTGTGGAGCTTGCTTAGAAATGGCTTCCTCTTTGCACTGTAGAGTTTCAGCTGGCAACGGCAGATGGCACGGTGGATTGTGTTCACTGACAATGCTTTCTGGAAGTATTCCTGAGCCCATTCTGTTATTTCCTTGACAGTGGCATTCCTGTTTGAGGTGCAGTGACGTTTAAAGGGGATCACGAGCATCCAGTAGAGTTCTGCGGCCTTGACCGTTACGCACATCGATTGTTCCAGATTCTCTGAATCTTTTGATGATGTTATGCACGGTTGATGATGATAACTTAAAAGTCTTTGCTATTTTACGCTGGGCAACACCATTCTGGTATTGTTGCACTATCTTTCTGCGCAACAATGGTGGAATTGGTGATCCTCTTACATCTTGGCTTCTGAGAGACACTGACTCTCTGAGAAGCTCTTTTTATACCCAATCATGTTGTCAATTGACCTAATTAGTGTTAATTGGTCTTCCAGCTGTTCGTTATATGCACAATTTCCTTTTTCCAGCCACTTATTGCTACTTGTCCCAACATTTTTGGGATTTGTTGACACTGAAATTTTTAATCAACATATTTTTCCTTTAAAATGTTACATTTACTCAGATGAAACTTTTGATCTGTCATCTATGTTATATTACGAATAAAATATTGACATTTGCCATTCCACATCATTGCATTCAGTTTTTATTCACAATTTGTTTAGTGTCCCAACTTTTTTGGAATCCGGTTTGTATATTTGTGTATGTATGTATATATATATATATATATATTTATGTATGTGTATATACATATTTATGTATGTGTAATGAACATATATCTGTGAGATATTATTCATAAATTAAACGGATTCTTTCATTTTTCTGGACTGAGTAATATCGTGCCTTGAATAATTAAATGTGACGTGAGACGTTAATTTTCTTTGACCCATCAAAATGAATGCGGTCATTTATTAACAGAATCAAAGTTTAACATCAAACATTTACATTAATTTGGCAAAATTGATTACAATAACAGCTTAATTAATTAGCTTTACAATTAGACAACCATACGGCCATGGTTTCACTTGCAGCTTTTAAACCAACAGACATTTCTGAAAATATCTGGATGATTACTGGCAGATAGAAGAGTTTTAAAGATGGGAAAATGAAGTTTAAATGGAGAGGAAAGATGGATGAGGATGTAGGTCTGTAGACCAGAACGACAACACGCTCCTTTGGACGCAGCTTAACCCACGGTACACTTTGGTTGAGATCGACTCTTTTACCTTTGCAGATGATAGTTTCGGCGTCGGTGTAGAGTTTCCTTTCAACTCTTTTCAGCGTCTCCGTAAGAACAGCTAAAACCTCAGGAGTCGTGAGATCATCCCAGAACAGACTTCTTCATTGTTCCTCTGAACTTCTCTCGTTCAGCGACTTCTCGTTCGAGGTCCTCCCTGGAACGTTGTTCAGCTTAGTTCCCGTTGTTCTCCAGCATTCTGCATTCTGCTTTCTGCATTCTGCTTTCTGCATTCTGCATTCTAGCATTCTACATTCTGTGTGGAACAAGTGTTGAACCTTTTAAAGAGGTCACTTCCGGTTCCTCTGAGAACTTCCTGATTGGTCGAAACGAACCAACAGGGTGTGGTCTTAGTGATGTAAGAGGTTATTAAAAGTCAAGGAGAAAGATTAGGTTGTTTAAAAACAGACAGAAAGATGTTTTGAAGAAATTAGACTTTTTGGAGTCAGTCTCCTCCTATCTGTCTGAAAAAGTTAAACATGACATTTCTTTCCAGTAAACATGTAGTTGACCGAAACTTGACTTTTGACCGACGTACAACTTGCTCATTTCAGACAGAAAATCAAAATGCATAATTACTCTTGTAACAAACATTAACTTGATTTCTACTTTGAATGAGGATTAAAAATAATTTATACTGTTTCACAGTTGATTTAAAATGAGTAGTTCACTTCAACATTTAAAATGGTTTGAACTAAACACACTTTTGATTATCAAGACATTTGTAAAATAGTAATGTTAATAAAAAAGAGAGTGTTCTTTCAATTGATCAGTGCAGGACACACTTAGAAAGTCTCTGGATGAACTTAATTTTGTGTTTCTGGACTCAAATCAATGAAGTAACAGTTCTTGTCCCAGGAAGGCCCTCAGGGCCAGATTTGACCTGAGGCTTAGTTCACTACAGTCCCCCCTTTGGAAATCATCGCCTGTCCATGGTGATGAATTCCAACATGAACTTACGCCTTCGAATGTCCTTGAGCTTGATGTAATCCAGCAAGGGAAAACAAAAGTCAAAGAAGGTAATCCCACAATGTTTTTTGGTAATTCCATTGTGTTGTTGGTAATTCCATAATGTTGTTGGCAATTCCATTGTAGCAATGCTTTAACCCCTTGGAAACAAAGTCTGTAATCCATTGAAAAAGTCATAATCCACAACGATAAATCCACAACGAATGGAGGTGTTGATTGATCAGCATACAGAGGGGTTCCCTTGGATTGAACTGAAGATGCGGCCACTGGATGAAGATTGGAGACCAACGTCAGGATTGCAGGTCTCCTCCAGCGAAGGTCGTCTCTGGGCGACGTCCAGTCGGTGCCGTTCTGGTTCAATGTGTCATGCAATTATGTGGTTTAAGGTGGGCTTATGAAGGAGATTTTACATAAGGCCTTAACCTATATGCACCTGGTGTGTAAGCTATTATGATTGGGAACAGCTACAGCTACCAGTTAAGGGGTGGAACATGCTGAAAAGGGTAGTTATAGGGGTTTATACCTATAGAAGGGCATTCCAAACTATTTTTCCATTCCTAACTTGGTTTAAGTTAGCTTTACATGGCAAAATATAGTTTGGTTCAATTGTCTGTTGTCTTTTAGACGAACGACTTGAGATTGGGTGTTTGGTTTCCCCATAAAT
>NC_056505.1:52425107-52436445 GCF_014905685.2 Nematolebias whitei | reverse complement strand
TCAAGGCTCTCTTTTCTACCTCCTCCATGTACAGGTTGGCAACAATAGGAGAAACTGGAGACCCCATAGCACACCCATGTTTCTGCCTATAATATTGCTCCCCATATGTGAAGTAGGTTGACTGCAGGCACAGTTTCAAGAGTTGACACAGTTGTTCTGTGGAAAGTGTGGTCCTGCTGCTCAGAGTGGTGTCTGATTTTAATTTTAAACTGACCACCTCTACTGCAGCATCAACAGGAATGCATGTAAAGAGTGATGTGACATCAAAAGAGACCATTGTTTCATCAGTCTCCATGATGACCTCCCTCACCTTGTCCACAAAGTCCATGGTGTTCTGTATGTGGTGTTCTGAGCTGCCAACTAAAGGGATAAGTACAGATGCCAGATATTTGGAAACATTGTAAGTGACAGAGTTAATCATACTAACAATTGGTCTTAAAGGTACACCTTGTTTGTGGATTTTAGGTAAACCGTACAGACTAGGTGTGGCCTCCCCTGTGTACAGTCTGTGGTACAGAAAACGGTCAATAGCCTTGTCCTGCTCCAAATTTTTCAGGCAATCTATTAACTTTTTCTTGTAACCACTTCCTGGATCTCTTTTCAGAGGTTCATAAGTGTTTAAGTCACTAAGGAGTGTCATAACTTTCTCATGATAGTCTTTCTGGTTCAAAATCACTGTGCACCTTCCTTTGTCTGCTGGGAGAATGATGATGTCCCCAAAGATCCAGTCCCCCTGCACAAACAGAGCAATGTTGTATATGCTGTTCAGTGTCAGGAGGGCTGTGATCAGTCTTATATCGGGGAAACAAAACAGCCACTGGCCAAAAGGATGGCCCAGCACAGAAGATCAACATCATCAGGCCAGGACTCTGCGGTCTACACTCATCTCCAGGCCAGCGGTCACTCTTTCAGGGATGAAGATGTTCACATCCTGGACAGAGAGGAACGATGGTTTGAGAGAGGAGTAAAGGAGGCCATCTTTGTGAAAAGAAATCGTCCATCGTTAAACAGGGGTGGAGGCCTCCGGGTTCAACTGTCCCCCTCTTACAATGCTGTGATTGCTAGTATCACTCAGCCCTCTGTGAACAGTAAACAGCCATCAGTGTGCTAATGATCCATTGTTAGGCTGATGGTCCTTCTTGAGCATGTGATCAGCTGGTTTTGGTTGTCAGCAGCAAAACTGGTTGATCCACTCTGAGACGGTGCTATTTAAGAGACTGAGCTGAATACAGCTCCTCAGACTGAGGAAGTCTCTCGGATGAGGGACGAAACGTTTCTACATTTTTTTGTTGATTTGCTTTGTTTTGTTTTTTTGAATGTCCAGAGGACCAGATTTAACTTTTTTAGATTTTTCTACCTGGATTATTGAGCATGCATCAGGATACTTCTGAGGGATATTCGAGCCGAAAGGAAGCGACGTGGGCTGGAGGCGGGTCCAGGGTCCGAGAGGGGGGCCTCTGGGTGACCGGTGACCTGCAGCCAGCCATCATCCAAACACAACACAGCTAAGGCCTCCAATTGGATTGGGATTGTTTTGGTTGGCACAAAACTAGAATCCAGGGTTTCTCTGATGTAAACAGTGACCCCAGCCCTCACTTTTTTGACGATCACAGTGATAGATATTAAATCCATCGATTGCCAGATCATCATTCAAGACAGATTTGTTCAGCCAGGATTCAGAAATGAAGAAATACATCAACCCCAGAGGAACGGACCAGAATTTTTAAAGTGTCAAGTTTTCTCAAAAGACTACGAGCGTTTACATGCAGATGTAGCGTCCATCCTTCCAAGAACCTTAAGACAAATGTCCTCAGAGACACTAAGTCTACTCTACCCCCTCCTTTCCTTCTAATCTGGGACAGATACTGGCATCCTGCTCTATCAAAGGAAGTTTCTTTGTTAACCTTTTGTGTGTGCGTGTGTGTTAAAATCTACAGTTGAGACCACCCTGACATGTTACATGATTCTGGACCCCCTTCGTATAATTCACCTTTTATGCTGAGTCACCAGACTTTGAGACTCCTGAAGAAGGGTCTTGATCAAAGAGCTTCACTTGACCTTATCAACAGAAACTGGTCACCACGACAGTAAAGGAAGTTAACCCCCCAGTTGAAGTTCTGATTCAAAGAAACCTATATTGTTTGTATCAGCATGGTGTCACACATCCTTAACAAAGGGTCATTGTATTATCTTCTCTGAAGAACTTTGAGAAGGGAGATTTTAATTGCATTAATTATACAGTGGGATACTCCTACTTTAAGAAACCCTCTGATTGATTAAAAGTTAAGGGGCCCGTCTTCCTGGTGCCAGGTATACTGAACACCAAGGGAGTTGCGAGATGGCAGCCGATGAGGAAAGTTGGCTTTGGATCATCAGCTGAGCTGAGAAGATGGAATGAGTGGTAGTGGAGAGTTGATGAGAATCTCTGAGAAACAACAGCCATATGATGGAGGACGTGTCTTGCTGAGAGATGGTAGACATCCTGAACAATCTCGAACACCCTGGAGCTAAAGGTACGAGCCGAACAAACCGCATCCCTGAGAAACGGCATCCTTCTTGGGACAGTGGACTACCAGCTTCCTTCATGCATCCGCTGTAGTAATGAGAGATGAACATCTTCCTTCTGACCACTGAACAGTGCCAACTTTTTGTTTGGATAATTTAATTCATGAATCTGAGATAAACTTACCTAAATTTTAATGTTAAGAGCTAGACCTTAGTCCAAACTGAATCAAAACCCCTTCTCAAAGTCTTCAGAGTTATGCCATTTACTTTCTAAAATAATATTATTGGTTCATATTCATATTCAACATTTGCCATGTCATCATTCAAACTAAAATAAACATTACAGAACTGTATTTAAATTACGGATTCTTTGTGTTTTCTTCTAGGGTCAGGAATTAAGTTTGTTACAAGAACTCATGGTTTATATATGTGTAGTGAACTAGGCCTCCAACCAAAACCTGCCTCTGAAGACCTTCATGGGACAGGAACTGTTATTTCATTGATTTGAATCCAGAAATACAAATTAGCTCATCCAGAGACTTTCTAATTGTATCCTGAAGTAATCAATTGAAAGAACACTCTTCTTTTTATATTATCATTACTATTTTACAATATCTTGATAATCAAAAGTGTGTTTAGTTCATATCATTTCTAATGTTGAAGTGAACCACTCATTTTAAATCAACTATGAAACAGTATTAATGATTTTTTAAACCTCATTAGACTTAGAAATCAAGTTAAATGTCTATTTACAAAGTAATTATGCATTTTGATCTTCTGTCTGAATGAGAAGTAGTGATGTCGGTCGAAAGTCAGAGACAGTCAGAAAACAAGTTATTAGAACGGACTGTATTGTTTTTAAACCTAGCAGACGGTAAAAAGAGAAACACTGGCATCTGCGTTTGTCTCACTTCGCCATAACATTTCTCTGTCTGTACTAAACGTTCCTAAACACTCTTGCACTCTCTCTTGACTTTTAATAACCCTCTGACATCACTAGAACTACCCCCTGTTGGCTGTTTCAACCAATCAGGAAGTCCTAAGTGACCGGAAGTGGGAACTCTTTAAAAGTCCACACTTCCTGGAACTATTCTGTCTAGTCTTCTGGAGTTCTTCTGAGTCTTCTTGACTCTTCAGTCTTTGATGGAACCTTCTCAAGCCTTCTGGAGTCTTCCACTTCTGAGTGGAAACTCTGACGGACTCACAGATACTTGCTGTGAATCCACCCGGGCGTAACGCCTACAACTTTGAAGGAAGCGTGTCTGTTTAACGGAGTAAACCACACGACTTCTGACGATGCCCAGCCACCCTGACCGGAGACGCTGTAAAAGTATCGTACTAATAGACTTCTTTTCCGGAGCGGAGTTATCCCCGTCTAAGGTAACTAAGTCTCTGCATGTCCTGAAGTGTACCGGAGGTTTGAGCTGGTGTTGAAAGAAGCGTGCTAATTCTGGTCAATCCAAACATACACCTCCCTTCATCCATCTCCTTTAAACTCCTTCATTCCTTCTTTTAAACTCTTCTATTTTGCCAGTAATCTAGATGCCTTCAGAAATGTCCTGTTATCTTATTAGTAAAGTGTGCCAAGTTTTTATTAATCAGAACCAGATCAGCTAATCAAGTGTACAATGTTTTGATGTTAAATTTTGATTCTGTTAAATAAATGACCGCATTTATTCTGATGGGTCAAAGGAAAATAACGTCTCCTGTCACTGATTAAACAATGAACACAGTTACCTCGGTCACATGGCATTAATTTAACTCGAAAAAGAAAGAACCCGTTATATTTAAATAATTAGTAGTGAAGGTACAGTTAAGCTGTCCCCCACCTTGACTACTACATTTTGGTGGGACCGTACGTGTTTTAAATAACACAAATGGTGGACCGTATGTCCACAGCAAAGCTGTCCTTGACATGCTACATATGCTTGAGGTGAGGCCGGTCCAGAGTAAAACCTGTTAAAGGATACTGGTTTGACCGGACCAGAAGTCCAATATCCTGTACATGTATTCCCCTACATTCTCTATTGGCGCTCAACTTAATTGATTAAAAGGCCTTAAAGAGTGAACGTTTTCATCTCCCGTTGGTGAAGGAGTTTGAACGGAGTTCACAGGGGTTACGTCACCGCGAACGGTCCGGTGAAACGTTATAAAATCCCAGATAAAATCTTCCATGTTATAGAAAATACAAGTCTAGCTAACTTGTATTCATAACGCTGTTTTTGGAACGAAGGTAATGTTTGTTTTTGCTCCAGAGACTCGCTGAAGTCAAATCGAGCAAAGCTACAAAAAGGACATAAAAAACTCTCTGAATAGCTTGGTTGCTTAGCAACGTGGCGTACAACATAGAAGCGTTCAGTTCCGTCTTTATTTCTGTGGGGTTCTTTTTAAACTACAGAAGTGTTTTGGAAGCCGCCGTGCTTCGTCTGAAGTCAGTAAGAAGTTGTCAGATTTAACCGTTACGTTTTCGAGTTGAAAACTGGGCGTAAATAAGTGTTGAAGTCTGTTTTTCCTCAGGGAGCTTGAAGCTAAGAGCTACAGCTTGCCTGCCGTACATTGTTGACACATGCGCGGAAAGTTGCGTCCCGTTAAAAATTTGAGTAGTTTTTCTTTTCAGTTAAAGAAAGTGCATTTTATGCTGGGAAAAGGTTCACCTTGCTTTCTAAAGTGAAAAAGAAACTCTTGGCTGTGTGTTTTTATGGTCAGATCTGTTCTGTTTGAAAGACAGAAGAGGAAACACCTCCTCCTCACTTGAACTTTCGTTCGTGGTCAAGTCAAGTGATTGCAACAAGTTGACACTTGTTGAAAGCATTAAACTTTGTCTTTTCATCTGAAAAGAGTTTAAACTAAGTTTATTCATCTGATAAATGTGTTTTAAACATAATTATCAACATTCAGTCCTGGAAAGTAAACAATTCCAGTTGTTTTATTTTGATAATTCCATTAAAAATTAAAAATTAAAAAGTTTTAAAGTTCTAATTTTTCCTTTAAACTTAAAAACTTCAAAAATCTGAATGAAAAACACTTCATTCTGAATTGAATGTTATCTTTGTGGTGTCATTGTCTTTGGTAAAGTTAGCTGATTAAAATAAATTAACTGTTTTGGATTCTGTGAATTTTAAAGTTTTAGGTAGTTTTCACACCAGATAGTCCGGTAGACTTGGTTCGGGACCAATATTCATGACAACAAAAAAGGTTGAATCATGTCATCTGGACTTCGTTTTTTTGTTAAAAAGAAACGTTTCACCCCTCATCCAAGAGGCTTCGTCAGTCTGAGGCCTAGCCATCTGGTATTACCCAGAAGCCACCCTGACTCTTGTGTTTCAAGCCTGCCTCAGATACCCCTGAAGTCTGGCCTTTTCACTAATGGTTTCAAAAACACAAAGTTTGTTTTCTCAGTCATCCAGGTATATAACAACAAAAAAGGTTGAATATTCATGACCTTTTGTTTACATTTGAGCTGGTGCGTTTGCATTCACACTGCACTGTGCATTCGAGCCAACCTGTTGAACCAACCTGTTCCCCCGCTCGCCTGTGGGGGCGCTGCACCAAGAACTACTGAAAGAAACGACACAAAACCTCTGAAGACACTTCTTCTTCTTCTGGAAATAAAAATAAAAATGAAGTGGCATCAAGTTTTAGCAGTTTTAGGAGTTATATTTTGTCATTTTTCAAAAATGGACTTAGCATGAGCAGAAGACCATGGAGA
The DNA here is from genome assembly GCF_014905685.2 of Nematolebias whitei. NCBI lineage: Eukaryota > Metazoa > Chordata > Actinopteri > Cyprinodontiformes > Rivulidae > Nematolebias > Nematolebias whitei. The sequence goes on along the minus strand of NC_056505.1, from coordinate 52,430,231 downwards.
ATATTGTTTTTCCACACAAGGCAGCTGACGGCTCCATATAAGGTAAGAGAAATGCGTGTTTGTTTGTCCTACGGAGCGGGGCCCGGTCTGTTTACATTCACACTGTACTCGAACCACGCTGGAGTTCTCTTCTACCGGACCGAGACCTAGGTTTTAGCCCAGCCAGAGTTCGCCTTTTTGTTCCGTGACAGAGTTCAATGGCACGTTCACACCTCCATAAACGAACCGGACTTTCTAGGAAAACGAGCTAGAGTTCAATTAAAGCGGACTAAACGGGCTGGTGTGAATGCACCCTTAATTTGAGAAGGATAATAACTTTTCATGTAAATGCTTTGAACACAGAACAACATTATTTTATTATTTAGTTGACTTATCAATACAAAAGGATTAAATCATAATACTGAACAACAGTTCAGTCAATTGCATTAAAGTTAAAAAAGGTTTAACTTATAAGTTTTGTTTTTCTTTAAGGATTTTTAGAGAAACTAATCATGGCAGGTGTAAACACCTCTCCAGAATCGAGCGATATGGACGAACAGAGAATGGAAAATTCTCTCTCAAACCTAGAAGAGGCTGTAGAATATCTCTTGACAAAATTAAATCTAGATTATAAAAATCTAATTCAAGGAAAGACCTCCAAAGAATTGGAACAAATAATCACAGACCTAGCTAAACAGACGCTAGACGAAAAACCGACAGGTCCCCAAGTTTCAACAATGCTAGCCATGCTCATAGGAGTAATGACAAAAATGCTAGAACAAGCTGAAACAATCTTAAACAAAGCCTCAGAGAAATTAAAAACAAGGAAGGAAAGAATACATCATTTGAAAGATGGCAAAAGAGAACTACAGACAGAAAACACCTCCTTAGCTCATGCAAACGATAAGTTAACAGCTGAAATAACTGCTAAAACAAAAGATTTTGATCTACTCAGCAGGAAACTGCTTGATGTAAATTCAAAATATGAAACTGACATGCAGGCGTTTCAACGTAGGCTCACACAAGAAAAAGAAGAAGCTTCAAAAACGTATGCAGTACTCCAAAAAGCATATGATCAAATAGAAGGGTTTAAAATGAATGATACAGCATACTTTAATCGTATAGCTGATAAACAGAAAGAGATTCAAACTCTGAGAAACCAAATTTCCGAGCTAGAGCAACAGGTTAAAACCCTAACAACTAGAGAACATCCAGTTCTAAGTCCCGAACCTGCTTTCAGAGATCCTCACTCACCTCCACCGGTGAGGAGATCCACTGAACCACCTTCTTTCAGAGGTCTCCCATCTCCTCTGGGAAGGAGATCTCCTGAACAACCTTCCTACAGTCATCTCCACACTCCCCCTCGGGTAAGTGGACCTCCACCTCTACAGTCTTATCCAACTCGAGTTGATGAACGAGGACCAGGAGGACCCTCAGGTAGGTACACCCACAGACTTTTGTCCCCCCCTGGTAGGTCATAGACAACCTCTGGTAACATCAACAGTTGTGAAGACTGAACCATTCTCAAGCCAAATGAGAACTCAAGCCCAACATGTTCCAACAGACCGTGACTTGGACAAAATTGCCAAGAACATTTCTCGCTTTGATCCCACACCAGGTGGTCAAAATGACATTAAAGCCTATCTTGATGACAACATTCTACCTAAGAAGGTTTCCTGAAGTTACAGCTCAGGATTACATCTATCTGATTAAGTCAACAGCTAGCAGAGAGGTCACTAAGTTCATGGACCATCAACCAGCCCATGTACGAGCAGACCTGTGTTTGCTACACTATTCTCTAGAAAGAGAGTTTTCAGATGAAACAGTACAATCTGGTCTGACTTCTGCTCTAAACACCAGACAAGGTAAACAAGAACCACCAAATAACTATTACTTCAGACTCCTAAATGCCTATTTTGGGTCTAATAATTATCCAGGGATGGAAGAGGATGTTAACTTCAAAACTCTCTTCGTTCAAAATCTCCATCATTCAGTCAACACTCAACTTGGTGTGATGGCTAACCCACGAACAGCCACAATCCACCAGTTGCGTGAATGGGCGTCTTTAGCCTTTCAGAAGGTGAGACAGTCCAAACCAACTGAATCAACAGTCCTAGCTGTAAACACATGTTCTCTACCTCTGGAACTTGAAGGAACACGAGCAAACTCTGACTCCTACAGAGCCAAGTCTGCCCCTTCATCACCCAAGTTTAAGAGAACGCAACAGCATTTTCAGATTGAAAACCCCCACCAAGGTAAAAATCAGAACAGGTACTCAGACTCTTGAGCCCCTTATCCACAGGACCTTTTGGGGCTCCTATGTAACTAGTTCGGGTCAATTGCATGGTTTATCCACAATGCCTTCAATGGTAGAACCCACCCCATTTTTGGGACCTACTTCTCTGAGGTCCCAGGTCTGGTTCTTGTTGGGTCTAGATGTGACATCAGTGCACTGTAGGTCACTGATTGGTCAGGGGGCGTATTCATTGGTGGAGGGTGGAGATCAAGGAGGTCATCCATTTTGGTTGTGTGTTGTTTTCCGGCTCTTCTTCTTCTAATACATGTTAGTGGTGCTTAGAAAAGAGCTTAATGCCAAGTCAAGTCAAGTCATATTTATTTATAGAGCACAATTTAAAACAGATAGACTGTTATCAAAGTGCTTAACACTAAGGGTAACACTGAGAAATAAAAAGCAGTAAGAATATACCTTAAAAATTAAAACAACAGCATTAAAATGAAGACATGGAACAAGATATACTAAATCAACTCACACAGTATGAAACGCCAGAGAGAACAGATATGTTTTTAGCAGGGATTTGAACACAGGAAGGGAGGTGGCATGCCTAATGTTGGGGGGTAGGTTGTTCCACAGTTTGGGACCCATGACTGAAAACGCCCGATCTCCTCGGAGCTTCAGTCGTGTTTTTGGAACAACCAAAAGCAGCTGATCGGATGATCTCAGAGCCCGAGAGGGAACATATGGTTCCAGTAGCTCAGAGAGGTAGATGGGTGCGAGGCCATTTAGGCACTTATAGGTCAGGAGGAGAATTTTGAAATCAATCCTAGTTCTCACAGGAAGCCAGTGTAGGGAGGACAGAACTGGTGTGATATGCTCATACCTCGGTGTACCGGTTAAGAGCCGAGCTGCAGCATTCTGGACGAGCTGTAGCCGTGAGATAGAGACCTGGCTGACCCCAGCATACAGTGAATTACAATAGTCCAGGCGGGTTGTGATGAATGCATGGACTAGTGTCTCAAGGTCGGGTCTAGACAGCACTGGCTTGAGCTTAGCTACCTGCCGCAGTTGGAAGAAGCTTCTCTGCAGAACCGAACTGATCTGTTTGTCGAACTTAAAATCCGAGTCAAAAACCACTCCAAGGTTTTTAACAGAGTGCTTCAGATAAGGCTGAAGGGAGTCCAGGTTCACAGGATAAGAGGCGGCAGCTGAGCTAGGGCTAAAGACAATGACTTCAGTCTTCTGGTCGTTAAAACTTAGAAAATTTGAAGCCATCCATGTCTTAATGTCGTCCAGACATTTGAGGAGAGGGTGGACTGAACAAGCACTGGCTGGTTTCAGTGGCAGGTAGATCTGACAGTCATCGGCGTAGCAATGGAATGGAATACCGTGTTTTCTTAGGATCGACCCCAGCGGAAGCAGATAGAGTGAAAATAGACGGGGTCCGAGAATCGAGCCCTGCGGGACACCGCAGGAAAGAGGCATTGAAGTGGATAGATTTTTACCCACCTTCACACAAAAACTCCTGTCAGAGAGGTATGAGCGGAACCAGTCTAATGCAGCACCTATAATCCCAACCCAGTGTTCAAGCCGAGAGATGAGGATACTGTGGTCAACAGTATCGAAAGCGGCAGTAAGATTGAGGAGTACTAGAGCCACAAAATGACCAGAATCATTTGCTGTTAAAATGTCATTACAAACCCTAACCAAAGCTGTCTCGGTGCTGTGGAGCTGCTTGAAACCAGACTGAAAGACCTCAAAGATTTTGTTCTCAGTTAAAAACTGATTTAACTGAGTAAAAACTACTTTTTCCAGGATTTTGGACAGAAAGGGGAGTTTTGAGATTGGCCTGTAATTTGAGCAGGCTGAAGGGTCAAGACCAGGTTTCTTAATTAACGGTGTGACTACTGCATGTTTGAACGCCTCTGGGACCACGCTTGTAGCAATACTACTGTTTAGTATTGTTAGAACAGCAGGCCCAATCGCTGGTAGAACCTGTTTGAACAATGCTGCTGGGATGGGGTCCAATGGTGATCCTGATGGCTTCATGTGACCAGCAACTTTGTTTAACAATGGGAGTGTGATTGGTTTGAATTGCCTGAAAGTAGCAGAACACGAAACAAAAGCTGATGGGTCGACTAAGGAGCGGGGGATGGAGGCCCTGATCAACTCCACTTTGTTAACAAAGAATTTAGTGAAGTCATTGCAGGTGTCAACAGAAGCCTCCATACATGAATACGAAGGGACATTTAGAATGGAATTTACTGTTGTGAATAGGGCGCGGGGGTTGTGTCTATTTGAGTTGATGAGTTGGGAGAAATATTTTTTTTTTTCAGATTTGACAGTGTTCTGGTAATTTTTTAAACAGGTTTTGAGCAAAATGAAAGAAACCTGGAGATGGTCCTTTTTCCACTTGCGCTCAACTCTCCTGCACAGGTGTCTCGCTGCCCTGGTGGCCTCATTCATCCATGGGTACTGGGCTCTCCTTGGTTTCCTGACTTTTAGTGGGGCCACCAGATCCAAGATCTTAGTGCAGGTCACATTGTGGTTACTAAGCAGCTCCTGAGCACCGACACAGGCAGAGGTTTCAGGTGTTGTAGCAGCAGTGGTAATAAAGGCAGAGGAAAAACGAGCAGCAGTTGAAGGGTTAAATATACAACAGGTCCTGGGTGGAGCGGGAGATTTAGAGACACGAGCAAGAGGTATTACAAATGAGATTGGTTTGTGATCAGACATGACAGCATCCCCAATTTCCAGATTTAGCACAGAGACACCACAAGACAGAACAATATCAAGAGTGTGACCCTGATGGTGTGTGGGGCAGACAACATTTTGCACCAGGTTTAGAGAGTGGATCAGATCTAAAAAGTCCTGAACCAAAGGCTTTTCAGGGCAACAGACGTGCACAT
>NC_056505.1:52417605-52425007 GCF_014905685.2 Nematolebias whitei | reverse complement strand
AAACATTTACATTAATTTGGCAAAATATGAAAACAATAACAATGGCAAGTTCACAGAAAGTTGGAACAATACGGAGATTGTCCTCACTTCTCAGCAGAACAGCAGACATCAATCACACGGCGGTGATTGAGAACTTTGCTTCAGATATTTCTAAAATATCTGTAATGATTTTAGGAGAAAGGAGAGTTTAAGATGAAAATGGAGATTTATCTTACAGAGAGATGTGTGAGGGAATTAATCTGTTTGACCAGAAACGTGCACGCTCTTTGGGGAATCAGCTTGGCCACGGTACACTTGGTCGAAAATAGAACCTTCTACCTGGTTGATGATAAAATCAGCGTCGGCGTAGGGTTCCTTTTTGACTCTTTCAGCGTCTCCATGAGGACAGCCAAACCCTTAGAGAGTCGTGCGAGGTTATCCAAACAGAAGTTATAATTCCCAAATTCCAATCTGCATCCTGGGTTGTCAGAATTGTGAACTCCTTCAGAACTCTCTTCAGAGAGTTAAACTCTGGAACTCTTTACTCTTTTTCTCTCTTTAACTCTTTAACTCTTGCTCTCGTTCACTCTGGCGAGAACCGGGAAGTTGCCACATTTAAATGAGTTGACTTCCGGGTCATTTTAGAGCTTTCTGATTGGTGGATGGACCAGATCAGAGGTGTGGTTTGTGATGTAAGGTGTTATCAAAGTCAAGGGCAGAGAATGAGATTGTTTAAAAAAGACAGAAAGATTATTGGAGAAAACGAGACTTCGTGGAGCCTCTACTCTGATTATCTGCTGTAAAGATTAAACATGACATTTCTTCTCAGTAAACATTTTAGTTGACCGAAGCCTGAACTTTAACATACTTACAAATTTGTTCATTGAAGACAGAAAAATCAAGAAATGCATATTAACCTGATTTCTTCTTTGAATGAGGAATAAAAATCATTACTTACTGTTTATGTAAATAAAATGAGTAGTTCTCTTCAACCTGTAAACATTGAGTGAACTAACACAATTTGATTATCAAACATTTGTAAAATAGTAATGATCATAGAGAATTGTCTTTTCTACTTGATTACTTCAAGAAAGAAAGTCTCCAGATGGCTCAAACTGTATTTCTGGATGCAGATCAATGAAATAACAGTCTCTGTCCATCTGGTCAGTTTTGACATGGGCCTAGTCCACTACACGTGTCAGGTCGTAAAGCCCACCCCGTTATTGCTCTATCATTGGTAGATTCAGTCACGTGACCCGGAAATGAAAACTCGTTTTCATAGGGAATTTCAATCTGTTTTTAAAGCTGAAATAAGCTTTAAAGTTGCATTCTGATCCGCTGCCCGTTTCTTTGAAGCTCTAATCGCTGAAATTTTGCCACGTTTGAGTTTAAAATCCGTCATTAAATGATTTTTTTGAACAACGCTAGCGATGCTAATTTTAAGCTAACAGCTAACGACCGGATGAGTGACGTGTCACGTCACTTCCTCCATGTCAGATGGTAAAGCTTGGTTGCACCAAAGCCTTCGCTGTGCTCATGTTGTTGCTCATATGTTCTACTACATATATATATATATATATATATATATATATATATATATATATATATTTAAATATACATGCATATACATATATTGTAGCGTTTTCATTTCCATTCATCCATCCATTTTTTTCCGCTTATCCGGGGTCGGGTCGCGGGGGTAGCAGCTTAAATAGGGAGGCCCAGACTTCCCTCTCCCCAGCCACTTGGGCCAGCTGCTCCGGGGGAATCCTGAGGCGTTCTCAGGCCAGCCGAGAAATATAGTCCCTCCAACGTTTCCTGGGTCTTCCTCTGGGTCTCCTTGCGGTGGGAAGTGTTCGGAACACCTCACCAGGGAGGCGTCCAGGAGGCATCCTAACCACATGCCCGAGCTGCCCCAACTGGAGAAGCAGTGGCTGTACTTTGAGTCCCTCCCGGATGATCGAGCTTCTCACCCTATCCCTAAGGGAAAGCCCAGACACCCTGCGGAGAAAACTCATTTCTGCTGCTTGTATCCGAGATCTCGTTCTTTCGGTCACATATAGGGGTTGAACGAGTATATAATTTAAAAACTCGACATTAACATAATAAAACCCGAGTAGAACTCGAGTATTTGATGACGTCATAGATCTCAAGATACAAAAATAAATAAATAAAACCGCAAAAAAAGGTAATTAATTATTTACAAAAAAAGACCAACAAAGCATTGGGAGCGTATATTATTCTCCTACCATTTTTCATACTGCAAATAAGTGACAGGAAAAACTAAACTATTAGTTATTATTATTAAACTGCAAACGTGAAGTAACGTGCAGCATGTCAAAAACAAAACTTAACAGTGGGGGGGGGGGGTCGACCACCCCGCACCACCACCAGCTGTGGTGCGCATTAAGTTTAGTTTTAGAGATTAATATGTTTATAGATTTTTTTTATAGGTTTAGAGAATGATATTTTTTGCTTTTTGTTTGTGAAACAAGGGGAAGCTGGTTCTGGTTCGGTGGATTGCACCCGGTGTTACACTATACTCTGTGACCTGCAACAGTGCAACACCGCCCCCTACGGTCATACGGTGGTCACATAATATGACGTCACTACGGACACTCGACCTTACATTTTTAACCTCAATAGATGTTCTAGCAATCGATGTGTAGATTACTCGAGTACTCTGTTAATGCCCTAGTCACAACCCAAAGCTCATGACCATAGATGAGGGTAGGAACGTAGATCGATCGGTAAATTGAGAGCTTCGCCTTTTGACTCAGCTCTCTCTTCAGCACGACAGACCAGTACAGCGCCCGCTTCACTGCAGATGCTGCACCTATCCGCCTATCGATCTCACGTTCCATTTTTCCCTCATTCATGAACAAGACCCCAAGATACTTTAACTCCTCCACTTGGGGCAGGACCTCCTCTCTGACCCGGAGAGGGCACTCTACCCTTTTCTGGCTCAAGACCATGGCCTCGGATTTGGAGGAACTGATCCTCATCCCGGCCGTGTCGCACTCGGCTGTGAACTGCTCCAGAGAAAGCTGTAGATCACGATCTGATTAATCCAATAGGACTACATCATCTGCAAAAGCAGAGACGCAATCCTAAGGCCACCAAAACGGATGCCCTCAACACCTTGGCTGCGCCTAGAAATTCTGTCCATAAAAGTTATGAACAGAATCGGTGACAAAGGGCAACCTTGGTGGAGTCCAACTCTCACTGGGAACAAGCCCGACTTACTGCCGGCAATGCGGACCAAGCTCTGACACTGGTCAAACAGGGACCTAACAGCCCGTATCAAAGGGCCCGGTACCCCATACTCCCAGAGTACCCCCCACAGGGTTCCCCGAGGGACGCAGTCAAATGCCTTCTCCAATTCCACAAAGCACATGTAGACCGGTTGGGTAAACTCCCACGCACCCTCCAGGACCCTGCTGCGAAAACCGCACTGCTCCTCCTGAATCCGAGGTTCGACTATCTGACGGACCCTCCTCTCCAGAACCCCCGAATAAGCCTTACCATGGAGGTTTAAGAGTGTGATCTCCCTATAGTTGGAACACACTCTACGGTCCCCCTTTTTGAATAGGGGGACCACCACCCTGGTTTGCCAAACCAGGGGAACTTCCCCCGATGTCCATGCAATATTGCAGAGTCGCGTAAGCCAACCCAACACTACAACATCCAGAGCCTTAAGGAACTCCGGGCGAATTTCATCCACCCCTTGGGCCCTGCCACTGAGGAGCTTTTTAACTACCTCAGTGACCTCAGCACTTGAGATTGGAGGGCCCGACCCAGAGTCCCCAGGTTCCGCTTCCTTAATGGAAGACGTGCCGGTGGGATTGAGGAGGTCTTCAAAGTATTCTGCCCACCGACCCACGACATCCTGAGTTGATGTCAGCAGCACACCACCCCCACTATAAACAGTGTTGGTGGTGTACCCCCCCACCCAGAACAGTACATCACATTGATTTTTCCCTCTCTCAGTGCATCACAAATAAAATGATACTTCACGTCAATGTGTTTGGATTTCTGTCTATTTACAGGGTTCTTACTCAACGCAATAGCCCCCTGGTTATCACCATGAAGTACTGTACAGCTGTACTTTTGGTTGTCAATGCCATTTAATAGTTGTGTCAACTAAAGACTTTCTTGTGTAGTAGCTGTTAATTCAATGTACTCAGCCTCACATGTGTAAAGAGCCACAGTTGGTTGTTTCTTGGATTTCCAGGAAATGGCTGGACCATATGGCATTAAGCTGAAACAACAACCTGTGGTGCTGCGTCTGTCCTATACTGAGGATGTCCAGTCAGAGTCACTGTAGGCTATGAGGCTTAACTCTTCAATGTTTTTCTTGAAACTTAGTTCATAGTCACAAGTACCTTTCAGATATCTCAGGACATGTTTAGCATTCACTAAATCTTCTGTTACAGGTTTAGTTAATGTCTGGGAAAGTTTGCTCACTATCCAACTGATGTCTGGTCTGGTGCAGGTCATAGCATAGATCAGGCTACCTACTATCTCACGATAGTCTGTAGGATTCACAACTTGTTTTATCACACTCACGATTTTCTTTGTAATCAAGTTTTAGTTCACATGGGGTGGATCTGGGTTTGCAGTCCAACATTGCATATTTTTCCAACATTTTCAGGATATACTTCTTTTGGATCATTTTTATTTCATCTTCTTTTTGTTCAAAATGAATGCCTAAAAAAAATTGATATTTTGCCTAAGTCCTTCATGTTAAACTTCAATTTCATTGTCTCTTTGAAACTGTCCAAAAGCTCAGTGCTGCTAGCAGCAATAATTAAGTCATCCACCCAAATGAGCACAATAACCGTGTCATCTTTTGTTTGTTTTCTGTACACACAGTGGTCAACTGGGTTCCTTTCAAAGTTGCTTTGTTCAAGATGATCGTTTAGGAGCTTGTACCAGTTTCTTCTTGATTGTTTTTATCCATAAAGGGATTTTAAAAAATCTATACACACATTTTTTTTTCTGTTTCTGTTTGTTCTTCAAACCCCTCGGGCTGTTCTATGTAATTTTCTTCCTCAATTGGGGCATGAAGATAAGCTGTTTTGACATCCATTTGATGCACTTTAAGGTTGTTCTGGACTGTTATCTTCATCAATGCTCGCACAGATGTTATGTTCGCTGTTGGAGTAAAAGTTTCATGGTAGTCTATGCCTTCTGTCATTCTTCTGACATTTGTCTGTGTCTGTTGGTCAGCATCATTCCTTTGATAAACTTTACCAGCCTATGTTTGGACACTTTTCTCGCTTGTGGGTGGTACACCAAATAAGCTGGGCTGTTCTTGCTATATCCTACAAACAATCCCTTTTCCCCTTTTGAGTCTAGTTTCTTGTTGTTGTATGAGTAACACTCTGACCCAAAAACCCACATGTTTGAAAGATTGGGCTTTCTTCTTGTAATTAAGGAGTATGGGGTGTTTTTGATTATGTTACTGTAACATCTGTTGCAAATGTGGGCAGCACACTGAACAGCATAAGGCCACAGTTCTCTAGGTAAACCTTTTTCTGATATCATACACCTTCCCATTTCAAAGAGTGTTCTTCACTGTCTATCTGCTTTTCCGTTTTGATGTGGGGAATACGGTGATGATGTTTCATGCCTAATGCCTTTTTCTTGGAGCAAAGTTTGAAAATCATTACATGTGTACTCAGTACCGTTGTCTGATCTAAAGCACTTAACGTTACCATAGGGTGCACAGTCTGCCAGAAACTGCTTTGTTGCTGTAGTTACGCCACTCTTGTTTTTCAGAAAATAAACCGCAACTGATCCTGAAAAATCATCAGTAAAGGAAATTGCATACCTGTGTCCCTCTAAGCCTGTAGGATCAATTGGGCCTGATAGGTCAGTATGGACTAACTGTAGTAATTCACTCGTTTTGACATCTGACTCTTTGTTTCTGCTATTGATGAATTTCCCTTCTATGCAGATATTACTCTCCATTTTACTGTTGTCAGTGATTTTCATTCCCTCTACCACATTTTGTAATTTCACAACATCATGTGCTTCAGTAGGGAACACAGTACCATCTTTGCTCAGCAGTTCGTTCTGACCATCTGTGAATGTTACACTGGCTCCGTTGGATGCATCTGATATCACCGAAAATATGCTCTGTGAATAGGACGGGATGAGCCAAGCATTTGTTAAAGTGACTTTAACATACCTCCCCTTTGAGTTCAGCAGTTCAATCTGTGCATCACCACGCTTCAATGCAACATTGTTCATCTTGTTTCCATCTGCCAATTCCATGTAGTGTCTACTTGGGTCAAAAGTCTCGTCAATTCTTGTGAACAGCTCTTCATCAGTGATTATGTGTGATGTGGCTCCATAGTCCACCATCATTCCATTTTGCTTGATGTTGTCAGGTAGAATATTCTGGCTGACTTTGAATACCATGGTATGGTCCTCCTCATGGTTGTCCTGCTTGTCTGAATTCTGCTTGGCATTATCTTTCCGTTTCAGTTTTCCTATGCATGTCTCGTCGCTGTAGGTTGTGCTTCTGTGGTAGCTACAACATTTTGGTGTACTCTTTTGGCAGCAGTCTCTCGCCATGTGCCCGCATTGTCCACAGTTGTAGCAGTTTACAGTTGTCATGTCTACTGTCATTACGTTATCTGACTTTGATTTGCTTCCAAACTTTTCTGTCTCTTCGTAGCTTCAAAGTCTGCTCTTAAACTGAGTGAAGGTTAAGTCTTCGCTGGCGTAATGGCCGCGTAGTATCTGAAGAGCTTTCTTCCCCTCGTCGACGGTATCTGTCATCACCAATGATAGGCTCCTATCATCAAGGACTTGGATTAGTTCCGCATAACATTCCGCATTCTTCTCTACATCTGGGCCAGCAGGTAGATAGGATGGGGTCTTTTAAACCTAGCGTTCTCAAGTAGGCCAGGAACTTTACCTCCCAAAGTTCGTAACTGTTCTTGTCTCCGGTGCAGACTAGTCTGTCCCATCGTCCTCCCGTGTGGTGCCTGGGCCCATAACCTTTTGCGTTTTCATCTCCAGTACTCATATTTGTTGTGTTTTCCTCTTCAATACTTATATTCACAAGGAACCACACGTCTTTTCTTCCGATAGAAAAATGTTTGTTTATTGTTATCACACAGGCCCCACAACTTCTTCTTCAGAACAATTTCACACACAGAACTATTTCTTATCACCCCTAGTGGATAACAGCAGAACAACATGCACAAACATAATGACAAACAAAATGGCTGGTTACATAACCTCCAGCTGTGCCCTTTTTTAAGCAAATAAGGCAGTATGAACACAAAACACAACAAACTCATAAAGACAAGTTAATATGAGAACACATTTTAACACACACATATATATATATATATATATGTGTGTGTGTGTGTGTGTGTGTGTGTGTGTGTGTGTGTGTGTGTGT
>NC_056505.1:52399000-52417595 GCF_014905685.2 Nematolebias whitei | reverse complement strand
TGTGTGTGTGTGTGTGTGTGTGTGTGTGTGTGTGTGTGTGTGTGTGTGTCTCAGTCCTGTCTCAGGAGGATGTTGAAGACGTTTACATATTTGGAATTATGATAGCAGGAACTCAGCTTTTTGGCATTGGTGGGGCTCTGTTTTATCGACTTTTGAAGGAGACATCAGCAGCAATTTTGGCCATGGCAAAGCTTCCGAGTCGGTGTGAAGGTTTGGTCCACGCTGTAGGAACTCTAAATCAACTGACAAAGTCCATGCTCAATAATCCAGGTATACAATCCAACATTTTTCAGTCAGGTCATCTGGACAGTTTCTTTAAAGAAATCTGGACAGTTTCTTTAAAGAAACTGTCCAGATGACCTTCGGTCGTAGAACTGCTATTGTTACTGATCTGGTAGTTTTTAGAATCTAGGCATAAGATTCCAGGGTGTTGTTTAATCAGAGCTAAGAAACCTTTAAAAACCTCCCTTTTTGTTAGAATTGAACCAAGCTTCTCAAATCTATGAGCACGAAGTGATGAAATGATAGTCTACAATCTTACATTTTATGCTTTGCTTTAATTAATGATTTGCAGGGGAACAGCGTTATAGCAGAAATCCAGTGATTATTTGGTTACATAACAAAGTCAGTAGTCAAAAGTCCACTTGTCAGTTGAAAGGTGTTACTGTTGATTGTTGATCCATGGGACAAAACAGTCCAATCGTGTTGTAATTCCTTTGCTCCAATGAGCTGAACCAAAGAATTATAAATCTGTAAAGCTCCGATGAGTAAAAACGGAAAATTATAAATCCATAAGCTATGTTGAGATAAAATAGAAATATATTAATCCTCACTCTGTTGAGCCAAAATAAGGTAAGGTGATTAGGTTCAGGGGAAGACTTTTGCTGTTCTGAGACCCCAGCGAACACTCAGAAACCAAGATCGTTACTGAACTCGATGAGCCGTCAGCCGACATCTAGAGTTTACTTCGTGTTCCCTGAATCTTCCGGAGTGAAATATCAAAAATTAAGTTTAGTTGGAAAAATTAAAAAAAGTTAAAAAAAATTGTTTAGTTGGAAAAAAAATAAAAAATAAAAGTCAAAATCTAAAGTGTGTTCAAAAACTCCATCAAACTAAAAGGAGAAAAATCAAAAAATACAAAGGCATCTTCAGAATCCCATAATGCAGCAAAAATAGGGAAACTCTCCTAAAATGTAGTAATTAAGACTTTAAAAATACCAAATTTAATGTAACTTGTAAATCCCCATAACAAAATGTTGTCAAGAGTCCTAATATTCTACTGGTGTATATAGCTATAAGCTATTTTGATTATTTAATTTTATTTTAGGACAGCTATTAGTATGTGTCATACTATCTCTTCTCGAAGACCCTTTGTCAAAGGGGATCCTTGAATGATGAAGCTGGTGACAATCATCCCTTAGTTGCTTTTGAAGAATATTTCATACCGCATTCAATAAAATTCAATCTTGGAAACTTGAGTTTGCTTTCAGGTCCGAGCTGAGTTGATAAAAATTATTTTATTTTTTTAAATTATTATTTTCCTCTTCGGATCTTCAAGTTCCCTTTAGTTACTGAATGTGTCAATGAACTGTTCTTTAAAACTCTCCCAAGTGCTTCAGCGCTCCAGAATGGACATCCTGAACTGATTATCTGAAATGCACATCACTTGACAAGGTCATCCATGTTTTTGTGTTTTTAAGACATGCTTTTAGTAGAGTTGCATTCGGGCCCAAAAAATCTGACCCGACATGGCCCCAGCCCGTAGCCATAATTTCCGAACCCCACCCGACCTGACAAATTAACAGTAATTGCAGGTTTGAACCCGAACCCCCCCTCCCCCCCAGACATTTTAATTAAGCTTTTACTGCCTATATAGTTATTGATGCTCGGCGGACACGCGTGGCTGAATAAAAGGGGGCAGAAGATTGGTGCTGAGGAAGTGTTTGTCCTTTCGAGGCTGTCAAAGTGCATTAAATCCTTGCTTCTGCCTGCATTCTGTTTAATTCAGACACAGACCCTACTCTGACATGTTGAATATTTTGGGATTTCACCTGTTTGGGTGGTCGGCTGTGTGCGTCCGTTCGCTGAGTGCAGCGGCTGAATAAATGTCCATTTGAGCTTTGATGGATCGCTGGCAGTAGTCCATCTGAAGCTTAACTGAACTTTATTTTTTTACATCTTTCAAGGCCGATCAGCACACGGTCAAATGGCCGCTTGCGACTGGTGGATGTATGGCAAGCCACGTTGCCATATAACTGGATCGTCAGCCGCGCGCGTCCACTGACGCAATCAAAAGCCTGACACCGGCCCTAATCTGGGTTGGGCCAGGCTCCGGGTTCAGATTAGAAATGAGAACTGTAGAAGTTACAGATTGTATTCACTGGAGTCCATGGACAAATATAATTTTGCATCATCAACATAACAATGAAAATTTTTCCCATGCTAATTAATAACATTACCTAATAAAAATATATTAAGCATATATAAAGTAGAGTATTGGTCCAAACACTGAACCCTGAAGAACTCTATGACTAACAGAAGATGATTTATTATTTTTATTTACAAATTGGAATCTATCAGATAAATATGATTTAAACCATTTTAGAGCTGTTCATGTAATTTCAATATTATATTAAAGTCTTTGTAGTAAAATATTGTGATCAAATGTATCAAATGCAGCACTGAGGTCTAACAAGGTGGCTTCGTCCATAATAAAAGTGCGAGACGACATCCTTTTCCAGAACAGGCCCATTTCATCCACAGTAAAAATTTGTTCAGAACGGTAGCCCCCCTTAGCAATCACATCTTTGAACTCATGTTAACAAACTCCTCCGCTCCTGCTGTATCAGCGGACACAGCCTCTCTGTGCAGAGAAACACTTTTTAATCCAAATTGTTTTTATCCAAAGTGATGGTTTTTTTTCTGCAGTCATTAATCCACACAACCAATGCAGCTTCCATCTTAACAATTGTGCCATAGGCAGCCAGCAACATCCGCGTACGTACGGCCATCTTAAAGTTTGTCCACAGGTTCTACTTTTTCTTTAATCGTCAGCATCTTCCACTGGCATTTCAGTTCACCACCAGAAACTTTTAAACACACAAAACCTTTGGGAGCTGTCCAGTTGGAACAAGAGCCGAGGTAAACAAACCACCTGCTACTAGTGTAACAGCGACCGTCTGCTACTATAACAGACAATCAGCGGCCGGGAAAACAGAGCTGATGGTTACTGATCCAATCAGCGCCTGGGTTGCTAAACGCAATGTTTCTTAAAGAGACATGTCCTCACATGATTTACACTTACAGTTGAATCTTACTTTTGTAAAGTTTAATTTTCTTTAAAAAAAAAAAACTTTTTCCATGTGACGTGAATTAAATTTTACTTTTGAAAGGCTGGTTCAACATTCATATCTTTGCTTTGCAAAAATACTGTTCACCATAAAACAGTGCCCAGAGGCACTACAGTACAGCACAGCATTGATTTGAGGAAAATGTAGTCCGTCTGAGTGGCGATTACAGTAAAGTTGGAGGCCGAATGAAAGAAAACTACAAAATGGTGGCGCCTGTCTGAATTGTTATTTTTTTTTTGTAAACAACTTTTTCATATCCCCGAGTTCTGTACAATGATATTACTGTACAGTCCACATTTGTGTGTAAAAAATGTGCAATATTTTGGACTTCCTCAAACTGCGATAAAGCGAATCCACATAAGTCGAACCGTGAAGTTACGAGGGACTACTGTAAATTGTTGGTCAAAGAAGACAGTTCCGGACACTTGAGTAGGCGACAAAATCAGCCGCCTGTTGAGAAAGTAGATGTACACTTAAATAGCTTTTTGTTTAGATTTGTGGATGAATTAATATAAATGTGTTTTATTCTGTTTGCAGAGTGGTGTATTAACTGTGAAAGTGGGCGGGGCTTATGGCACATACGTCATCAACAAACAGACGCCCAACAGACAGATCTGGCTGTCTTCCCCCAGCAGGTTAGATTGAAAATAAAATTATCAGAAACATGTCTCCAGGTGTCAAATATCATGGCCTTTTCATTATGGAACTATAGCTGAATGTAGCGTTTTTGTTCTGTTTTTACATAATTTTCTTCCATTTATTTTTATCAATTTATATGCCTTCTTTTAAGATTGTCTGCTGTTGTCATGTACAGGTTACACCTTGTAAATGAGTCATCGAGGCTCAATGAGACTAACCTGTAGAAATAAAGTTGGAATTGAATTGAAATTATGACTTTCAGTAATCTATGGGATTTATGGGACTTTCTGAGCAAAAGAATGACTGTAAAGGCTGCAGACCTGGGTGCCACCACAGCACAGTGGTTACAACTGTTGCCTCATAGCAAGAAGAAAGCAGCCTGGGGCCTCTTTGGGTGGAGTTTACATGTTCTCTCCATGAATGCACAGCAGCTCCCCCGGCTTCTCTGCAGTCCTTCAGCATCAAACTCATCCGTTTTTCAAGCCGTGCTAAAAGTTGGTCCCTCTTCAAACTGAATTCGGTATTCAGTGACTCGGAGAACTGGACAGGACCGTCCGAAAAATTTCTTTGGTCCAGGACCAGCTGCTCCCACCCCACCGAGTGCACACCGAGTGCACTCTGAGTGCAGCCTGCCGGCCAGGTGGCCCCTTGAGTAGGGTAGTCGTTGTCCGAAGGTCCGGCGTTTTTTTTTTTTTTTTTTTCTCCGGACCCCAACCGAACTCTTCATCTGGACCTTTGTGGTTCTGCTCAGTTCCGACCAGGATCGCTGTGTGGTATTTTGCTGTCTTTCTGTTGGACTGGCTCCTCGTGGAAGTCTGCATTCGGTGTGGGAGAAGTTGACCCAAATTGGACCAAAACCGAACCAAGCTGGGCTGTAGGGGAACTCGTCCCGAACAGAGCCGGTAAACTTCAGCGGGCAGCCCATTACCTTTCACCGAAGAACTGTCCACCTCCGTGGGGTTTGCTGTTGGCAGCGGTGGTGCATGACGGAATCGGACCAGAACAGAACCGAGCTAAAGACGACTTCATTCTCTTGGGTCAGTTCTCATCGTTTTTAGCCTGGAGGAAGCCTCATGCTGTGAAGCGCTGAGGAGCAGTTCATCATTGTTCACCTGGAGGAAGCCTTGTGCTGTGAAGTGCTGAGGAGCAGCGCCGAGAAGCAGAAGCAGCTGATCGAAAGAAAACCGGAGTTTACATCGGAGTTCTCTGGGCTTCCATCTAAAACTCACTTGGATAATAACTTAGATATGTGTGGGTCCTCCGGTTCAGAACGGGTCAGCTGAAGGTTTTGTTCCAGGATCACGTTGTTGTCCTCTGTTTACATGAACCAAGTCAGGACCATGCTTTGGTATTTGTTGTGGATTATCAGCTTCTACCTGTTGGTACTGAACCCAGCATCTGTTCATCATTAGAGCAGCTGCACCAGCTGCAGCTGGAATGATTCATCTTCATAGGGGTGCTCCCCTCAGCCCAATTCAAACTCCAGTTGGGCCACAACATCTGACCTGTCAGCCCACTTGGTCTATGAAGCTGTCTGGTGTGAGACTTTTCTGAATCAGTTGCAATATTTCCATCATTTACAGAGCTCTGACTTCCTGGAGTCACTGAACATTGTTGACACATCTGGATTTGCCTCTCCCTGCAATATTCATTGTTTCTGGGTTCTGAGTAATCATGTCTTTTTTTTTTCTTTTCTCGTGGTTCAATTATGGGGGCTAATTGTCACACTCCTGTAATTACACATCTGTCACAAAAAAACACAAGAAAATGTCTGATGATAATGTTGTTACTTCTCTCAAAGATTCAGCCCAACCCTGGACCCCCCACTCATTACAGCACACCAAATGATTTTATAAACATGTCAGGGCATTTTCTGTAGGGGAATACATGTACAGGATATTGGACTTCTGGTCCGGTCAAACCCGTACCCTTTAACAGGTTTTACTCTGGACCGGCCTCAAACATATATAAACCATGAGTTTTTGTAACAAACTTAATTCATGTCCATCGAAGAAAACACAAAGAATCTGTAATTTAAATACAGTTCTGTAATGTTTATTTTCAGTTTGAATGATGACATGGAAATTATGGCAAATATTGAATATGAATATGAACCAATAATATTATTTTAGAAAGTAAATGGCATAACTCTGAGGACTTTAAGAAGGGGTTTTGATTAAGTTTGGACTAAGGTCTAGCTCTAAACATTAAAATTTAAGTAAGTTTATCTCAAATTCATGAATTAAATTATCCAAACAAACAGTTGGCACTGTTCAGTGGTCCTCTCATCAGAAGGAAGTGTCAGGGTTTTCAAGGCAGATCAGGACAGAAGAACCCAGTTGCGCAGGCAGGACTCAAGAGGCAGATGTATAAAATAAAAATACTTTTAATAATAATAATAATAATAATAATAATAAATCAAAAGGCTGACATGGCAGCAAAACTTACATGGACTCAAGAAACAGGATCACACAGGCAGGACAAGACAGGCAATACCCAACGACGAACCGACAATGACAGAACTGACAGACAGACTTTAACTACACGCAACCAGGACAAGACACAGGTGATGATAATCAGACAATCAATACAGACACAAGGGAGAACAGACAGGGGGAAGGCCCACTAGATGGTGCCATCCCTACAGGAAGATGTTCATCTCTGATTACCACAGCGGATGCATGAAGGAAGCCGGTGGCCCACTGTCCCAAGAAGGATGTCGTTTCTCAGGGCTGCGGTTTGTTTGGCTCGTACCTTTAGCTCCAGGTTATTTGAGATTGTTCAGGATGTCCACCATCTCTCAGTTGGACACGTCTTTCATCATATGGCTGTTGTTTCTCAGAGAGTCTCATCAACTCTCCACAATTCAAATTCAATTCAACTCAATTCAGTTTATTTATATAGCGCCAAATCACAACAAAGTTGTCTCAGGGCACTTTACAGGAACATTCACATACATAAAAAACAATTAGTAAATTTCTCTATCTAAGGAGTCCAGCAGACAAGTTGAATCTTGGCTTTGTTGCAGTCTCCCATCCTGAGCAAGCACAGTGGCAACAGTGGAAAGGAAAAACTCCCTTTTAAAAGGAAGAAACCTCCAGCAGAACCAGGCTTAGGACAAGCGGCCATCTGCTTTGACCGGCTGGTTGAGAGGACAGGAAGGAGAGACAGACGAACATAGAATGGTAGGTCCAGGTATAGGTCCAGGTCCAGGTGTATCTGAAAGACAAAAACACATGTTAAGGATAGAAAAAATAATTACAAATACAAAACAGGTTGAGCAGAGTAAGTAAAGACAGTAGCAGAGTGAAAATTGTGGTCAGTTTGTCCTCCAGCAGTCTAAGCCTATAGCAGCATCACCAAGGGACAGCTCAGGAAACCCAAGCCGACCCTAACAATAGGATTTAGCAAAAAGGAAAGTTAAGCCTAGTTTTAAAACTGGATAATGTGTCAGCCTCACAGACAGAGATTGGAAGTTAGTTCCACAAGAGAGGAGCCTGATAACTGAAAGATCTGCCTCCCATTCTGTTTTTGTCAATTCTAGGAACCACAAGTAAACCTGCAGTCTGAGAGCGAAGTGCTCTGTTAGGAAAATATGGAACAATAAGATCTGTAATATAAGATGGAGCCAGGTTGTTGAGAGCTTGTAGGTTAGAAGAAATATTTTGAATTCTATTCTGGATTTGACAGGGAGCCAATGGAGAGAAACTAAAACTGGAGAAATATGATCTCTCCCAGTAACTCCAGTTAAGACTCTGGCAGCAGCATTTTGGATCAACTGAAGACGTTTTAATGATAAACCATTGCAATAGTCCAGTCTAGACGTGACAAATGCATGGACCAGTTTTTCTGCATCATTTTTAGATGAGATGTTTCTAATTTTAGTGATATTACGCAGGGGGAAGAAGGTGGTTCTAGTAACGTTTTTAATGTGGGGGATAAAAGACATGTCCTGATCAAAAATAACACCAAGATTTTTAACATTTGAGCTGGAGGACAGATTAATGCCATCTAAGGAGGGAGAAAGACTGAAACATTCATTCCTAAGGTGCTCAGGTCCAAAAACAAAAACCTCAGTCTTGTCTGTGTTCAACAGGAGAAAATGAATGGTAATCCAGGTTTTTATGTCTTTAAGACATGCTTGTAGTCTAAGTAGCTGATTGGATTCATTGGCTTTAATGGACAAATATAATTGTGTGTCATCAGCATAACAATGAAAATTTATTCCATGCTGTTTAATAACTACCTAATAGAAGCATAAAGTAAAGAGTATGGGCCCAAGCACTGAGCCCTGAGGAACTCCATGACTAACTTTGGTGTATGAAGATTTATTATTTACATTTACAAACTGGAATCTATCAGATAGATATGATTTAAACCATTTTAGAGCTGTTCCTGTAATCCCAATATCATATTCAAGCCTCTGTATTAAAATATTGTGATCAACTGTATCAAATGCAGCACTGAAGTCTAACAGGACCAGTAGAGACAGAAGTCCATTGTCTGAGGCCACGAGGATATTATTTACTTTTACTAGTGCTGTTTCTGTGCTATGATAAGCTCTAAACCCTGACTGAAACTCTTCAAACAGATTATTTATTTGTAGATGTTCACACAACTGACCTGCAACTATTTTCTCTAGAATTTTTGAGATGAAAGTTAGATTAGATATAGATCTATAGTTGGCCAGAATTTCTGAATCAAGATCAGACTTTTTAAGTAAAGGTTTAATTACAGCAACCTTAAAGCGCTGTGGTACATAACCATTCATTAAAGACAAATTAAGTAGATCCAAAATGTGGACATTAATTAGGGGAAATACCTCTTAAAACAGTCTGGTTGGGATGGGATCTAGCAGGCATGTGGATGGTTTGGATGAGGTTATTATTTTTGACAATTCAGAGCTCAACAGGACAAAAACTGTCCAAACATAGATCAGGCTCTAGTGAAATTTTTAAAGTTGCCTCATTTGACAGGGGACTAGAGATAGTAGAAGGAAGGATGGTTTGAATTTTCTCTCTAATTGAAATAATTTTATTTATAAAGAATCTCATGAAGTCATCACTACTTATAGTTGTAGGGATTCATGGTTCAACAGAAATGGGACTTTTAATTAGTCTAGCAATAGTACTAAACAGAAACCTAGGGTTATTTTTATTCTCCTATTAAAGATGAGTAATATAACGTTCTAGCTTTACGGAGAGCTTTTTTATATGTTAGCAGACTATCTTTCCAATTTAAATAAAATTCTTCAACATTAGTAGAGCGCCATTTTTCTCCAGGTTTATAGATGCCTGCTTTAAAGTACGCAATTCAGAATTGAACCAAGGAGCCAGTTACCTCTGATTGATTACTTTCTTTTTCAGTGGAGCAATTTTATCAAGTGAAGTTTGCATTGAAGTTGTAAGATGATGAACTAGATGATCTAAGTCTCTGTTCTCTGATGCATTACTCTGCAAGACAGAGGAAACATTGATGGAAGAGATTGTTTAAATTTGGTTACAGCATTTTCTGATAAGCACCTGCTGAGATGAAATTTACTCTCAGTGACTGTGTAGTCATTTAATGTAAACTCAAATGTTATTAAAAAATGGTCGGACAGAATAGGATTTTGAGGAACTACTAGCAAGTCTTTAATCTCTACACCATAGGTCAGAACTAAATCAAGAGTGTGATGATAAGAATGAGTAGATGTGCGGACGTTTTGGGTAAAACCAAATGAGTCTATTAAGTTATTAAAGGCTATGCTTAACCTATCACTGTCAACATCCACATGAATATTGAAATCACCCATTATGATGATTTTATCAGTATTTAATAATAAGTCAGTTAATAATTCTGAGAATTCAGACAAAACCTGAGAGTAAGCGCCTGGTGGACGATATATAACAACTAGTAAAAGTGGCTTTTCTGATTTCCATTTTGGATGAGAAAGACTGAGGGACAGTGATTCAAAAGAATCATAACTAATAACTGGTTTGGCATTAATCAATAATCCTGACTGAAAAATAGAAGCTACTCCTCCACCTCGGCCAGTTGTTCTAGGAACATGAAAATTTAAATTATTAACAGGAGTGGATTCATTTATACCAACAAAATCCTCCTGTTGTAGCCAAGTTTCTGTCAGACAGAATAAATCAATATGATGATCAGTTATCAGTTCATTAACTAACAGGGATTTAGAGGAAAGAGATCTGATGTTCAATAATCCACATTTAATGATTTTATGACTTTGCTCTGGTAAAGTAACTGTGTTTATTTTAATCAGATTTTTATGGTTTATATTTTTAGAGTTGATTTTTTGTTTATTTAATTTGAGCCGTGGGCGAGTTGACACTGTTTCAATGTGGGTGTGGGTGGGTAACAGAGGAGAAGCAGCAGAGAGGTGTGGAGGACTACAACTCTGCTTCCTGGACTGGACCCTGGGTTGTCAATAATTTGGGGGATAAACAAAATCAGCCATATTTCTAGAAAGAAGAGCAGCTCCATCCAAAGTGGGATGGATGCCATCTCTCCGCATCAGACCAGGTTTTCCCCAGAAAGAACTCCAGTTATCTATGTAGCCCATGTCGTTGTCAGAATACCACCTGGACACCCAGCGGTTAAATGACGACATACGGCTAAACATGTCATCGCTGGTCAGGTTGGGGAGGGGGCCAGAGAAAACTACGGAGTCCAACATGGTTTTAGCAAAGTCGCACACCAAAGCAACATTAATTTTAGTGACCTCCGATTGGCGTAACCGGGTGTCATTACCGCCGACGTGAATAACAATCTTACTGTATTTAGCCTTAGCCTTAGTCAGCAGTTTCAGATATGATTCTATGTCGCCCGCTCTGGCCCCCGGAATGCATTTGACTATGGCCGCTGGAGTCCCTAAAGTCACGTTTCGGACTATGGAGCTTCCAATAACCAGGGTCTTTTTCTCAGCGGGTGTGTCACTGAGCGAGGAAAATCGATTAGAAACGTGAACTGGGAGCTTAGCCTTAGCACTACGCTTGCTCCGGACGTCACCCAGCCAGCCTGGGGTCTCGGCTGCTCGGGGTCTGCTGGAGGACCGCTAACGGGAGCTAGCCTCTGTGGTTCCACGCTGTCTAAGGGGACCTGGCTAGCTACTGGTTTTTCTACAGCGTGGAGCCGAGCTTCCATTTCAGACAGCCTCTCCTCCAAAGCTACCAAAAGACTACATTTGTTACATGTATCATTATCACTAAAGGAGGCAGAGGAATAACTAAACATCTGACACAAGGAACAAGAGAAAACAGAGGAAGCAGGGAGAGAAGCAGCAGCCATGCTAAGCTAACGCTAGCAGGAGCTAGCAGAGCCAAATACACCAATAAAACCCGAGAAGTGTTGAAAGATAAGAGTTGTTTTACGCACTAGCCAACAGTAGAAAAACAACTTTACTAAGTGTGTTTGTAAACTAGAATGAAAAACTGCAAAAGACAGATAAATCCAGAAAACAGAGACGACTCGAGCAAACAACTCACTCGAGCTACCGACAGACAAACAGGAAAGGACACAATACGTCTCACCACAAACGTGCAACGTCACAACCACTCGTTCCATCTGCTCAGCTAATGATCCCAAGCCAACTTTCCTCATCGGCTGACATCTCACAACTCCCTTGGTGTTCAGTATACCTGGCACCAGGAAGACGGGCCCCTTAACTTTTAACCAATCAGAGGGCTTCTTAAAGTAGGAGTATCCCACTGTACAGGTCCTTCTCAAAAAAATAGCATATTGTGATAAAGATCATTATTTTCCATAATGTAATGATAAAAATGAAACTTTCATATATTTCAGATTCATTGCACACCAACTGAAATATTTCAGGTCTTTAATTGTTTTAATACTGATGATTATGGCATACAGCTCATGAAAAGCCAAAATGCCTGTCCCAAAAAATTAGCATATTTCATCCCACCAATGAAAGACAAGTGTTTTTAATACAAAAAACACCAACCTTCAAATAATCATGTTCAGTTATGCACTCAATACTTGGTCGGGAATCCTTTTGCATGAATGACTGCTTCAATGCGGCGTGGCATGGAGGCAATCAGCCTGTGGCACTGCTGAGGTGTTATGGAGGCCCAGGATGCTTCGATAGCGGCCTTAAGCTCATCCAGAGTGTTGGGTCTTGCGTCTCTCAACTTTATCTTCACAATATCCCACAGGTTCTCTATGGGATTCAGGTCAGGAGAGTTGGCAGGCCAATTGAGCACAGTAATACAACGGTCAGTAAACCATTTACCAGTGGTTTTGGCACTGTGAGCAGGTGCCAGGTCGTGCTGAAAAATGAAATCTTCATCTCCATAAAGCTTTTCAGCAGATGGAAGCATGAAGTGCTCCAAAATCTCCTGATAGCTAGCTGCATTGACCCTGCCCTTGATAAAACACAGTGGACCAACACCAGCAGATGACATGACATCCCAGTGACTGTGGAAACTTGACACTGGACCTCAAGCAATGTGAATTCTGTGTCTCCTCTCTTCCTCCAGACTCTGGGACCTTGATTTCCAAAGGAAATGCAAAATTTACTGTAATTCTAGAACATAACTTTGGACCACTCAGCAGCAGTCCCAGGCGAGATGCTTCTGACGCAGTCTCTTGTTCAAAAGTGGCTTGACCTGGGGAATGCGGCACCTGTAGCCCATTTCCTATACACGCCTGTGCATGGTGGCTGTGGCTGTTTCTACTCCAGACTCAGTCCACTGCTTCCGCAGGTCCCCCAAGGTCTGGAATCGGCCCTTCTCCACAATCCTCCTCAGGGTCCGGTCACCTCTTCTCGTTGTGCAGCGTTTTCTGCCACACTTTTCCCTTCCCACAGACTTCCCACTGAGGTGCCTTGATACAGCACTCTGGGAACAGCCTATTCGTTCAGCAATTTCTTTCTGTCTTACCCTCTTGCTTGAGGGTGTCAATGATGGCCTTCTGGACAGCAGTCAGGTTGACAGTCTTACCCATGATTGCGGTTTTGAGTAATGAACAAGGCTGGGAGTTTTTAAAAGCCTCAGGAATCTTTTGCAGGTGTTTAGAGTTACGTCGTTGATTCAGATGGTTAGGTTAATAGCTTGTTTAGAGAACCTTTTCATGATATGCTGATTTTTTGGGGACAGGCATTTTGGGTTTTTATGAGCTGTATGCCATAATCATCAGTATTAAAACAGTTAAAGACCTGAAATATTTTAGTTGGTGTGCAATGAATCTGAAATATATGAAAGTTTCATTTTTATCATTACATTATGGAAAATAATGACCTTTATCACAATATGCTAATTTCTTGAGAAGGACCTGTATAGTTAATGCAATTAAAATCTCCCTTCACAGTTCTTCAGAGAAGATAATACAATGACCCTTTGTTAAGGATGTGTGACACCATGCTGATACAAACAATATAGGTTTCTTTGAATCAGAACTTCTACTGGGGGGTTAACTTCCTTTACTGTCATGGTGACCAATCCCTGTTGATAAGGCCAAGTGAAGCTCTTTGATCAAGACCCTTCTTCAGGAGTCTTAAAGTCTGGTGACTCAGCATAAAAGGTGAATTACACAAAGGGGGTCTAAGGCCAAATGAAGCTCTTTGATCAAGACCCTTCTTCAGGAGTCTCAAAGTCTGGTGACTCAGCATAAAAGGTGGATTACACAAAGGGGGTCCAGAATCATGTAACATGTCAGGGTGGTCTCAACTGTAGATTTTAACACACACAAAAGGTTAACAAAGAAACTTCCTGTGATAGAGCAGGATGCCAGTATCTGTCCCAGATTAGAAGGAAAGGAGGGGGTAGAGTAGACGTAGTGTCTCTGAGGACATTTGGCTTAAGGTTCTTGGAAGGATGGACGCTACTTTCCCCCACTTGAGATTTACAACTTGGGTACCTTGTTGGTGAATTGCAACTAACAGCTTCCTTGCTTTAGGAGTGTTCCAAAGAGTCACGGTTGACAGTTCCATGAATGAAACAGGAAGTTGAGGATGTTCCACAAAGTTCAACGGATAAATCCACAATGAAACAGGAAGTTGAGGGTATTCCACAAAGTCCAAAGGATAAATCCATAGAAAGGGAAACAAAAAATAACAAAAGTATTCCAACTGGTATCCACAATGTCCTCTGGAGGGCATGGTGAAGTAGACCAAGGACGATAGTGTAGACCAAGGATGTTTATGGCGTAGACTAGATTGTTCGTATGGTGACTATGCCAACTCAGTATACTATTTGTCTATATAATGCAATAAGTAAAATAAATCTTAAAACGTATAAGTCTAATGTCAAATTACTTGACAACTAAATTGTTCTAAGTTTTTTAAGTACGCTAAATCAAAAGGTACTGATAATAAAATAAAGGACTTGAACAACACTGATTTTGTATATGCATCCGTGGCATAGGGGTTGTATAGGTTAATGATTAAATGTTAAATGGGAATTAAACATGCAATAGGAGAATTTGGGAAAAATCCATCCGTCCATCCATCCATTTTCTTCCGCTTATCCGGGGTCGGGTCACGGGGGTAGCAGCCTAAGTAGGGAGGCCCAGACTTCCCTCTCCCCAGCCACTTGGGCCAGCTCTTCCGGGGGAATCCCGAGGCGTTCCCAGGCCAGCCGAGAAACATAGTCCCTCCAGCGTGTCCTGGGTCTTCCTCTGGGCCTCCTTCCAGTGGGACGTGTCCGGAACACTTCACCAGGGAGGCGTCCAGAAGGCATCCTAAACAGATGCCCAAGCCACCTCAACTGGCTCCTCTCGACGTGGAGAAGCAGCGGCTCTACTCTGAGTCTCTCCCGGATGATCGAGCTTCTCACCCTATCTCTAAAGGAGAGCTCACACACCCTGCGGAGAAAACTCATTTTGGCCGCTTGTATCCGAGATCTCATTCTTTCGGTCACAACCCAAAGCTCGTGACCATAGATGAGGGTAGGAACGTAGATCGATCGGTAAATTGAGAGCTTCGCCTTTTGACTCAGCTCTCTCTTCACCACGACAGACCTGTACAGCGCCTGCTTCACTGCTGGCGCTGCACCTATCCGCCTATCGATCTCACGTTCCATTTTTCCCTAATTCATGAACAAGACCCCAAGATACTTAAACTCCTCCACTTGGGGTAGGACCTCCTCCCTGACCCGGAGAGGGCACTCTACCCTTTTCTGGCTCAAGACCATGGCCTCGGATTTGGAGGAACTGATTTTCATCCCAGATGCATCGCATTCGGCTGCGAACCGCTCCAGCGAAAGCTGTAGATCATGATCTGATGACGCAAATAAGACCACATCATCTGCAAAAAGCAGAGACGCAATCCTAAGGCCACCAAAACAGATCCCCTCAACACTTTGGCTGCGCCTAGAAATTCTGTCCATAAAAGTTATGAACAGAATCTGTGACAAAGGGCAACCTTGGCAGAGTCCAACTCTCACTGGGAACAAGCCCGACTTACTGCCGGCAATGCGGATCATGCTCTGACACCTGTCATACAGGGACCTAACAGCCCATATCAAAGGGCCCGGTACCCCATACTCCCAGAGTACCCCCCACAGGTTTCCCCGAGGGACGCGGTCGAACGCCTTTTCCAAGTCCACAAAGCACCGGTTGGGCAAACTCCCACGCACCCTCCAGGACCTTACTGAGAGTGTAGAGCTGGTCCAGTGTTCCACGGCCAGGACAAAAACCACACTGCTCCTCCTGAGTCCGAGGTTCGACTATCCGACGGACCCTCCTCTCCAGAACCCCCGAGTAGACCTTACCAGGGAGGCTTAAGAACGTGATTCCCCTGTAGTTGGAACACACTCTACGGTCCCCCTTTTTGAATAGGGGGACCACCACCCCGGTCTGCCAATCCAGGGGAACTTCCCCTGATGTCCACGCAATATTGCAGAGTCGCCTAAGCCAACACAACCTTACAACATCCAGATCCTTAAGGAACTCTGGGTGAATCTCATCCACCCCTGGGGCCCTGCCACCGAGGAGCTTTTTAACCACCTCGGTGACCTCAGCACCAGAGATTGGCACCTGTAGCCCATTTCCTGGGCACGCCTGTGCACGGTGGCTCTGGATGTTTCTACTCCAGACTCAGTCCACTGCTTCCGCAGGTCCCCCAAGGTCTGGAATCGGTCTTTCTCCACAATCCTCCTCAGGATCCGGTCACCTCTTCTCGTTGTGCAGCGTTTTCTGCCACACTTTTCCCTTCCCACAGACTTCCCACTGAGGTGCCTTGATCCATCAATCTGGGAACAGCCTATTCGTTCAGCAATTTCTTTCTGTGTCTTACCCTCTTGCTTGAGGGAGTCAATGATGGCCTTCTGGACAGCAGTCAGGTCGGCAGTCTTACCCATGATTGCGGTTTTGAGTAATGAACAAGGCTGGGAGTTTTTAAAAGCCTCAGGAATCTTTTGCAGGTGTTTAGAGTTACGTCGTTGATTCAGATGGTTAGGTTAATAGCTTGTTTAGAGAACCTTTTCATGATATGCTAATTTTTTGGGACAGGCATTTTGGGTTTTCATGAGCTGTATGCCATAATCATCAGTATTAAAACAATTAAAGACCTGAAATATTTCAGTTGGTGTGCAGTGAATCTGAAATATATGAAAGTTTCATTTTTATCATTACATTATGGAAAATAATGACCTTTATCACAATATGCTCATTTTTTGAGAAGGACCTGTATACCGTGTGTGGTAAGCCTGGGACCACAAGAAATGAGTGATTCAGTTCTCTACGGTTCCATTTAAGCCTGAGGGTACAACTACCCTCAGCTTTTAAGGTACGAGACGATCTTAAATCGTTTTGGAAATGAAAAGTCTTTCTAACCATTTGGAGGTTAGAGTGTTTAAGCACTAAGGCCTCATAAAGGTCTTGGCTGATGGCGGACTTATCAGTCCAAAGAGACAACACAACATCATTCACTTGATATTCCTGAACCTTAATACCTTTAACCACTTGTGGGAGGTAATATTCACTGGATGTTGATTGGCTCAGCGAACACAAGAACATTTCATGTTGGGCTAGTGCTAGCTTCAATGGTTGATCATGTGTGCCTGGCATTACCTGAGTTTGGGGCAGGATCTCATTGTCCTGAGAGTTGTTATCAGGTTGGGAGATGTTTGTTTCATCAGAAGTATTCAGTGTGGCACACTAAGAGGTTACTTCTGGAGAGAAAGCGATGGATAACGGTTGGCGTACTTGCGTCCAGACTTTGAGATTCTTGAAATCAATCAAAGGCTGAAACCGGTTTAAAAGATCTTGTCCTATTAGGAAAGGGATTGATTCCATTTACGACACATACAGGGTGTATAAGAGTCATTGGGCCAATCTGAATCTCAATCAGTACCACCTGGGATAAGGTGGTTTCTTCAGAAGAGTACGGTCGTACTTCTAATGAACAGTTCTGAAGGATTAAATCTTTGCCAGCATGATTTGCTGCTAACCGTAGTTTTTCAAACAGTGTGGCAGATATTAAAGTGATGTCAGCTCCTGTGTCCAGGAGAGCATCATGAGACAGGACTTGTTTCAGGGTCAGCAAAAGATAGAACTTTTTTGCTACCCCCTTTTCAGTAAGGTCACACAAAAACTTGTGTACCGGAGGTTTTATTCGGATCCTGGAGTCATCGTTTTCAAACAAAGGATCTTCAGCAGTTGTTTGTACTGTTAAAACAGCACTGGTTATATTTGACTGGTCAGTTTCTTTTACTGGACCAGACATGTCAACATTTGAGGTCTCTACTTCAGCTACAGGAGAGGGATCACAATCTGTCGCCGCAGATGGAGGGTTCAACTCCTTAGCTTGTGGTTCCAACGGCTCATTGATAACATTTAGAGACTCAGGTTTTGGAGCAGAAGATGTTATAGACAGGAGATCAGCCTTCTTAGACTTTTCATGTTTACTCATTTCTTCTACTATACGTCGGATCATTTCCATCTCTTTGGAAGTAAAACCTTTATCGTCTTCATCTCGTTCAGGTTTTGATTCTTTCATCTTTTCGGAACATCTTTGACCTGGTGAACGTCTTTCTCTTTCAGATCTGTAGTGACGGTTCTGGAACTGATGGTTTTGCCTTCTGTCAGGTTGATCATAACCTGAAAATTGACGATTATAATTAGGAGAGCGTCTTCCTCCTTGATAATCCTTGTATTTTCGGTAATCAGGGCTTGGATAACCATGGTCTCTCCAAAGCCCCTTATCCACAAGGCCGGTTCTTGTTGGACCCTGTTGTGTCCAGTTCTGGTGGGACCTCTTTTTTTCTGTCTCCACAGTGCCCGTATTTCCCATTTAGTGGGCGGATTGTTCACCTACAGTGGGCGGATTGTTCACCTCTATTGAGCGGATTATTAATATCAACGCACCTTACCAGCTGGTGGCGCTATTGCTACATTACATCTGGAAATGCAGACTGTTACAGACACCATCTTTTCAGACCTTTGAACTGCTGCATTTTAAACTGGGCCGCTCCAACCCCATGTTGATTGCGGTGCTTTATCGACCGCCCAAATCCTCCACAGGCTTCATCAGTGAACTGTCTGTCTTTCTCACTGCAATACTGTTAAAATACGACCGTGTGCTGATTCTAGGGGACTTCAATGTGCACGTCTGTTGCCCTGAAAAGCCTTTGGTTCAGGACTTT
>NC_056505.1:52368530-52384000 GCF_014905685.2 Nematolebias whitei | reverse complement strand
TTTTGTTTTTTTGAATGTCCAGAGGACCAGATTTAACTTTTTTAGATCCCTCAGAAGTGGCAACTCATCCTAAACAATAAAAATCAAGGAAATGTCAATTTAGTTTTACCAATTGTATTAAAATCATGGCAGGAAAAGGTTACAGTTGGTCTCTCTGGTCTGTGAAGCGTTCACAAACCCAGAAGAGCCCCAAGGTTCCGTGTCATTACTCATTTATAGGGTCCTAGACTCCTCTTTCGCAGAAGGGGAGCTCAACTTCACTTCACCACTTGCTCTCGCCGAGTTCTGATGCTTCTCCCCTCCCTCTCTGCTTTACGCTCTGTCTGTCTGTGAAACTGCTTGTGAGCTCTCTTGCATATCCTCCGAACCATAATTATGGACTTGTTTTGATCAGTTAGTCCCTCAACTCAATTTACAAAATTTCTTCGAAGAGAAGACAGGCTTTAGGCAAGTCAATTTGCCCTGTTGGCACGCACGCAGCTGGATATCTCATCGATTGGTAGACTTGATGTGTCTATCTCTGCTACCATATGTGGATTTTAAGGACGTATATTTAATTGGATTTACGATAACTGGTTCCTGCTTTTTGGATTTGGCTGGTTGCTTGTTTTATCTACAATCAAGGAAGTCATCTGTAGCAAATTTGGACCCGATCACGCTGCTTGCCTTTATGATGGCTTGGTTCGTGTCTCGAGTACCCAGACTCAAATGCTTTGGGCTGAATGGATCAGATCTTGGGGATTTTACTCAGTCACGTTCCATCAGTTTGGCCATGTATTTTGGACATTTTGGAACCGAGTCGACCAACACAGACTAAAGGTAGATGTCATTAAGTCTGCCTGTCCCCAAAACAACTGTGTGTTTATCTGACGTTGGCTCCCTTGGCTGGACTTGAAGGCCATCTTATCTGAATTCGCCTGGAGAACATGTGATCTGACGCTCACCACCCCCTCCCTGAGGAACTTCCAACTGATAACCAGATGAAACCAGCTGAATAAGCTTTGTGTCATCATTTCAGGACTCTTGGATTCTCATAGACGTTATTCTTGGCCATTCCTCGACATACCTCGAGAATGTTTATGGATCTCACCAGAGGTCATTGACTGATTTTTCATCCTTATCAGAACTTGTACAGTGACCTCGAGAAAGAGCATCTATGAACATGCTTACTGCTCTCGGCTCCCCCTCTCTGCAGAATGTCTGTCACTATGTGCTTGTTTGTACGAGGTGTTTTTTTTAATATTAGAGGGTTTTTTTTCTCAGGCAGGACAAAAAAAGTCTGATAGGATTTTTTTTCGCCTCCAACTCCTACATGTGTCCAGTTAACTATTGTTTTTGTCTGTCCAAACAGGTCTCACTTGTAAATGAGTCTTCGAGGCTCAATGTGATTTATCTGTTTAAATAAAGGTTGAATGAATGAATCTGTCAGTGTATGAGGGGGCGTGACTAAGTGTGATCTCAATGGATCTTATGTGGTTCTGATGTGTTAGGAAATATGAGATGGTGCTTCAACAGGCCTTTCTACGTTATGTGGCAAGCAGATTAAACTCTATTCCTTGACAGATATTGAATCCCAGGGAGATTCTTTTTTAGAGTTGCTGGCCCAGTTTAACCCAGTCAGAACCAGGTCAAAATTTCATTATAATCCCATCTCTGAGCAGATCAAAGCCATAGGACCAGTCTAGATAAAAATAATATCCGACAGCTGTAAACATCACTTTGACTGGAGGCCAGATCTTATCTGTAGTGGATTGTTACCGCTCTCCCTCAGCAACACCTGAGGCTCTCTCTTCCCTGACTGACTTGATTGCTAATTTACAATTCAAAGAGGTTTTACTTGCTGGAGATTTTAATCTCAACTGGAAAAAGTCTAACCCCCCTCTGTGATAAATTCAAGGAATGTTACCTGTCACTTAATATAACCCAACTCATTAGGTATGTTTACATGGACATAAGTAACCGGATCAAATGGCCGGTCGAAATAAAAGTGCGTCATGTAAACACTCCGTTCGGGTTATTTTTTGTGTATTCGGCGCGATCCGATATAATTTGTGATCAGAACGAAACGGGTGGTTTACGCCGATCCGTAACCCGATCGGTGCGCATGTAAACACTTGATCTGTTCATTTTTATCTGATCGTGAAAAACTGACCTGACTGCGCATGTGTGACTTTGCCATTTCCGCCTGGCTAATGCTAATAATTTTAGCATGTCAGGGGAGCAAAACTGGTTGGTGAGCGACACAACATTTCTACTAGAAACTTTGAAAGAGCTCAAAATGATCTATATCATCTGTAGCTCAGTCAGGGAGTGCAGTAACGTCTCCACCGTCATTAAAACCTGTCGCGGGCCCATTTTGGACGCTCAGGTTTGTTTACGTTCATCCCGGAAGTAGAACTTCTTCTTCAGTGGTTTTTTTAAGGAGAGTTTACCACTCTGCGCATGTCAGTACTGCTGTTCAGAACAAAGCCTGCTGCATGTGAACGCTCGTCATGAACAGATTGTGCCCATGTAAACAATACATTTGAATTATTTAATCTAAAAACATTTCAATCCGGTCAAAAAATGTTGCGCATGTAAACATAGCTATTGACTCTCCCACCAGACTAAACAAGAACTGTCCTGAAAAATCTTCCATCTTAGACCATTTTATGAGGAGCGAAATGTCTTCTGTTACAAATAAAGTCCAGTTGTTTTTGTATTGAACGCTTTTTGGATTCCATCTTAGACCT
Source organism: Nematolebias whitei (assembly GCF_014905685.2). Classification (NCBI taxonomy): domain Eukaryota; kingdom Metazoa; phylum Chordata; class Actinopteri; order Cyprinodontiformes; family Rivulidae; genus Nematolebias; species Nematolebias whitei. The sequence goes on along the minus strand of NC_056505.1, from coordinate 52,381,268 downwards.
ATTTCTATCAAATATGCCTCACAAATTCCCTGGTACAGGTGTATTTGCTGATGTTTTACGTGATCATTGTGTAATAGCAGCTCTCAGAGACATTAAAATTCAACCTTCTAAACCCAGATTAATTCAAAAAAGGGATTTGAAATGTTTTTGTGAACAGTCATTCCTCTGGGATTTATCTCACTTTGACTGGCATCATATTCTATTAACTGACAATGTGAACATAGCTTGGAACTATTTTCATAATACCATAATTTCCAGACTACAAAACGCACCTGTGTATAATCCACACATATTAAATAAAAGATAAATCATAATTTTGTACATAAATATGGCTGTTAAGCTGCAGGTATCCACTATACAGTGAATTAAATTGCCCAGCTCTACCTGTGCTGTACTTGTTGTAGTACAAGAATCAGCCACTTGATGGTGTTCACAGACTTCGACTTGCTTTTAACATACACTAAGCTTGAGTGGTCATCCTAGATATACTTGAAGCTTCAGTTTTTGACTCATGGTAACAAACATTATACCTTCAAAATGAACAAAATACTGGTAAATATCTACTGGTAAGCATAATCACTGGACACAAAACACTAAAAATGGGTGTAAAAGGGCCAAACACCTACATAACTGAAATTATTTCAAAATTATATACCAGGAAATATTACCCAGAAGTCTTAATGGGGTCATATGACTGAAAGTGAAATACCATAGTGCAGATAAAATGTGGTAAATATTCATTAAATTACTGATAGTACCACTGATTTTTATTGTTAAACAGTATTGGTATCAGCTGCTGTTTTTAAATCTACCTTTACTTTCTAAATAATTCTATCTTAAATTAATATGACAGAATTTCTCTTCAGCGCTAATGGGGGGGGAGGGAGTAAGGGGGAATAGCCCCCCTCCCTCTCCCCCGCTCAGTTTCATGGGTGAGATGAGCTTAAATAATATACCTACTGGTATTTAAACACATTTACTATTGACATAAATTTTTTTTAAACTTTGATTTAAATATGTACGAGTCTTGACTGACTGACTGCTTTAAAATCACCACTTGCTCTTGCAGAGATCGGACGGTTTCCCATCCCCACCCTCTCTGCTTTGCTTTGCTGCTCTGTCTGTCTGTGAAACTGCTTCTGAGGCTCTCTTGCATCTTCCAAACCATAATTATGGACTTGTTTTGATCAGTTGGTCCCTCACCTCCATTTACAACATTTCTTCGAAGAGAAGACGGGCTTTAAGCGAGCCGATTTGCCCTGTTGGCACACACGCAGCTGGATATCTCATCGACTTGGAAGGCTTGATGATGTGTCTATCTCTGCTGCCATTTGTGGATTTTAAGGACGCATATTTAATTGGATTTATGATAACTGGTTCCTGCTTTTTGAATTCGGCTGGTTTCTGGTTTTATCTACAATTAAGGAAGTCGTCTGCAACAAATTTGGACCCGATCACGCTGCTTGCCTTTATGATGGTTTGGTTCGTGCCTCGAGTACCCAAACTCAAATGCTTTGGTCGGAATGGATCAGATCTCTGGGATTTTACTCAGTCACGTTCCATCGGTGTGGCCATGTATTTTGGACATTTCGGAACCAAGTGGACCAACACAGACTCTAGGCAGATGTCATTAAGTTCTGCCTGTCCCCAAAACAACTGTGTTTATCTGAATTTGGCTCCCTTGGCTGGACTTGAAGGCCATCTTATCTGAATTCGCCTGGAGAACATATGATCTGACGCTCACCACCCCTTCCCTGAGGAATTTCCAACTGATAACCAGATGAAACCAGCTGAATAAACTTTGTGTCATCATTTCAGGAATCTTGGATTCTAGATTTAGTTCTAGGGGGTGGGGCGGAGTGGGAACAGCCTCTCCTCTTGTCTCCGCTCAGTTTAATGTTCGGATGTGAGCTTAAAATTACAGTAAATCTCCGTATTTAAACACACATGTACCATACACAGAAAGATGTCAGACAGACATAATTTAATTTTTTTTTAAAATATGTACAGAATTGACTGCTTAAAGTACTTCCGCTCGGCTGAGCCCACATCTTGAACATCTAGAGGAGGGGGACAGCTTTAACATGGATAAAAACTAATAAAAAGCACCAGAGCGACCAGAGTCACTCATCACTCTCTTCTGCGTCCTCCTCTGCTCTGAAACCATGAAAGTCCTCTTCTTCGGTGTCGGAATTGAAGAGCCTCAAAAAGACGTTATCACACACTGGCTCCTTGTCACTCTCGACGTCACTTTCCCTCGTGCTGTCCGCTTCATCCCACAGCAGTCCAGCCAAAGTCTGTACTGTGCATGAGGCATAAAATACAGTAACTGATCTGAAGAATCTGAAGAATTTGGCTCCTTTTTTACCTTTGTAAACAGGAAGCCTCATTAATGCATGTGTATCTTGGAGGATGGGTCAGTGACGGTATCTAATTGGTCATTAAGGTTACACTTATGGTCACATGATGACAGAGTAGGTGGAGTTATGGTAGTGAATTTTGAAACCATGACCTAGAATCGTAGCACATCTGATTACCTGCAGGCATTCTCCCTGTGTTGCAAACACCTGCCCCCAAGAGGGGTGTGGTGTTGGGAGCCAAGAGCACCCAGCTCTGTCAAAAGTAAATCATAGGGGGGCGCTAGCGAGCCAACATGGAGTAAAGACGGACTTTTCAGAGCTCATGCGGGTTTATAAATATTTTGAGTTTAAATACGACAACTTCTTGCTAAAGGCAATCTACAGTGGATTGATAATAACTTTGGACTTTAAAGAACTCTGGTTCAGTTAACGGTTATCGATAAATGGTGGATAAACTTCGTAAAATCAAGTACGACGGTAGCACATTGAAGCTAACGGCTAACACCAGAGCCACGAGGCAACACGCTTCAGGAGACGAAGAAACACATCCTAAGAGCCCAGGCATCAGTGAGGAAATGAAAGCTGATGTTTTAGCCTCAGTGCAAAGGGAAATTTCCAAAATTATAAGAGAGGAAATGAGAAATGCACTGGCTGAAGAGTTCACCTCTCTCAGAGCTGACATCAACGCAGTGAGGGCTGAAATAGCTAGCAATGCCACCGCTATCTGAACAGAAATTACTTCTATCGCGACAGACATTGAAGATGTGAAAGGTGGACTGTGAACATGGTCTGACGAGGTAAATACAATGCAGACTACCATTTCTGAACTCCAGAGTGAGCTGGTCAAATTACGAGACAAGTGCGAGGACATGGCGGGGAGGATGAGGCGTGGAAATATCCGTATAGTCGGTGTCAAGGAGCCGCCGAACTCCGCCAGCCCCAAAGAGGTATCAAAAATTATTAAAGAAGCGCTGCGGATGGACAAGGATGTAAAAGTTGACTGCTCACACCGAGCGACTACACCTAAGAAACCGGGAGATGGCGAAAGACCCCGTGTGATCATCGCCAAGCGGCATTATGATGGAGACGCTGCCTACATTCTGAGGAGACCCAGAGACCAGGCCCCACTGGCCTTCAACGATAAAAGAATCGCAATTTTCCCAGATTACATCACCAGTGTGGCCAGGGCACACGCCGCTTTCACGGATGTGCGGAGAGCTCTAAGAGGACAAAGTGACATGTGCTTCGGATTACTTTATCCAGCAAAGCTCAAAATCACAAACAGGTCCTTCTCAAAAAATTTGCATATTGTGATAAAGGTCATTATTTTCCATAATGTGATGATAAAAATGAAACTTTCATATATTTCATCCCACCAATGAAAGACGAATGTTTTTAATACAAAAAACGCCAACCTTCAAATAATCATGTTCAGTTATGCACTCAATACTTGGTCGGGAATCCTTTTGCATGAATGAATGCTTCAATGCAGCGTGGCATGGAGGCAATCAGCCTGTGGCACTGCTGAGGTGTTATGGAGGCCCAGGATGCTTCGATAGCGGCCTTAAGCTCATCCAGAGTGTTGGGTCTTGTGTCGCTCAACTTTCTCTTCACAATATCCCACAGGTTCTCTATGGGGTTCAGGTCAGGAGAGTTGGCAGGCCAATTGAGCACAGTAATACCATGGTCAGTAAACCATTTACCAGTGGTTTTGGCACTGTGCAGGTACCAGGTCGTGCTGAAAAATGAAATCTTCATCTCCATAAAGCTTTTCAGCAGATGGAAGCATGAAGTGCTCCAAAATCTCCTGATAGCTAGCTGCATTGACCCTGCCCTTGATAAAACACAGTGGACCAACACCAGCAGCTGACATGGCACCCCAGACCATCACTGACTGTGGGTGCTTCACACTGGACTTCTGGCATTTTGGCATTTCCTTCTCCCCAGTCTTCCTCCAGACTCTGGCACCTTGATTTCCGAATGACATGCAAAATTTGCTTTCATCTAAAAAAAGTACTTTGGACCACTGAACAATAGTCCAGTGCTGCTTCTCTGTAGCCCAGGTCAGGCTCTTCTGCTGCTGTTTCTGGTTCAAAAGTGGCTTGACCTGGGGAATGCGGCACCTGTAGCCCATTTCCTGCACACGCCTGTGCACGGTGGCTCTGGATGTTTCTACTCCAGACTCAGTCCACTGCTTCCGCAGGTCCCCCGAGTTCTGGAATCGGCCCTTCTCCACAATCCTCCTCAGGATCCGGTCACCTCTTCTCGTTGTGCAGCGTTTTCTGCCACACTTTTCCCTTCCCACAGACTTCCCACTGAGATGCCTTGATACAGCACTCTGGGAACAGCCTATTCCTTCAGCAATTTCTTTGTGTCTTACCCTCTTGCTTGAGGCTGTCAATGATGGCCTTCTGGACAGCAGTCAGGTCGGCAGTCTTACCCATGATTGCGGTTTTGAGTAATGAACAAGGCTGGGAGTTTTTAAAAGCCTCAGGAATCTTTTGCAGGTGTTTAGAGTTAAGTCGTTGATTCAGATGGTTAGGTTAATAGCTTGTTTAGAGAACCTTTTCATGATATGCTAATTTTTTGGGACAGGCATTTTGGGTTTTCATGAGCTGTATGCCATAATCATCAGTATTAAAACAATTAAAGACCTGAAATATTTCAGTTGGTGTGCAATGAATCTGAAATATATGAAAGTTTCATTTTTATCATTACATTATGGAAAATTATGACCTTTATCACAATATGCTAATTTTTTGAGAAGGACCTATACAAGGAAGACAGTAAGGAGTTTCTAGATCCCGTGAAGGCCATGAAATACATAAAGACCATTCCTGCTTCAACCATTGGAACTGAAATGTAAACTGACCTACAAATGTGGATGTGACCACAATGCGGTCCAGTGAATCCCATCGTTGAAGCACTGTGTTCTTTTATGCTCAAATTTTAGCTGTGAGTTTGATTGACAGTCTTACTTTTCTAAACAGGCTTGTTCTATGTCGTATAGGCTTCGCCCTTTAAGGCTGTCGCTGATGGGTTTATCCCGTTATGCGCAGCATAAGCACTGAAAAAATTTAGTCCACGCCCACCTGCTGTGTGGGCCCCACCCGGTCCGTATAAATTGGTATGGTATGGTATGGTATGAAGTTTATTCATTTTAAAAAAGTACAAAACAATTCCATAACAATATATAAAAAGATACAAAAAAATTTAAAATGAAAGGCAGCAGAAAGAAGAAAAAATCTTATTTTATCTGCCCCTTTTTTCAAACAATTATTTCAGACATATTAATTTTCAAGTAACAGAACAAAATGAATAACTTTCTAATTTTTCTAATTCTAATGCAAAACACACACTAAGCTACTTTATATATACTTTTTTAACAATCTAGATTTGATCTTTTTCTTAAATGTACACATTGACTTGACATTTTTTACATCACTCTCTAGACCATTCCACAAACCAACTCCTTGGATTGAGGTAGACCTTCCCTTCAGACTAGTTCTGAATTTTGGTTTGACAAATATCTCTATCCCCTTAAGATTGTAACAACTTTGTCTTTTAACAAAATTTCTTTGGATATTTAACGGTAATGTGTTATTTTGAGCTCTATACATAACTGATAAAATACTATAATCTACTAAATCATGGAACTTCAATAAGTTCAGTTGATGAAATAATGTGCTTGATGGGTGACTGTAATGCTTTCTGATGATGATTCTTACTGCTCTTTTCTGTCAAATAAAAATAGGTTTTGTAAATGTTTTACACGCTTTCCCCCAAACATCAATGCAATAGATTAAATGTGGAACAATGATTGTGTTATACAACATGTACAGAGCTTTATCATTTAATAATTCCCTGACTTTGTATAGTACTGCAATAGATTTAGATATTTTTGTTCTTACAGAATTTATGTGATTTTTCCATGTTCAATGATTACACCCAAAAATTTCATCTCATTAACTCTACAAATCTCAACACCCTCAATTATTTATTAAAATTACGTTAAGAGCGGGAAATCGGCTCCCATTTTTTCTTCAGCAAGCTAAAATAGCACTGTCAGAAGAACAAAGAAGGAAAATTGTGTAGATGACCAACCTTTGTTAAGGATGCTTGGCCCGGCAGTCGACCTCCGGTCGTCCGGTGAGTTCTCCTCCCCGAGGAGAAGATGACGAGCAGTCCTATTCCAAGGTAAGCGCCGAGGAATATTTCCCAGTGACAGGTCACTACACGCTGGACAACGCCATCTTGTATTTTTTCCTCTTATCGCCGACCCTCGGAGCGAATCGGCTGGTTCCTCCGGGACAGGCGTGCTCAGCTGCAGCCCCCGCTGCTCATTCCCTCCTGGGGAGCGTAGTGTCGGTGGAGGGGGGCTGAGTGAATGCTCACCCCATCCCACTTCGTTTTCGCATCGGCGATCACACCGCTCCCGGCCGACGGCGCCCTCAGGGGTTGCCCGGCGTAACCCAGGAGGAGGCTGACATGAAAGGACCCTTTTTACGTCCTACGCCTTTCCCGCCAGTTCGGATGATCCGGCGGGAAGGTTGTTTACTGGGCTCCATTCCGGCTCACCGTCTTGACCCATATGGCCTCGTGCTCCCAACAGGACGTCCTACGGGCGAGGCCACAGACGGGTTCTTTCCTGGTAGATTGGGGGAGTCGGTCCCCAGTCCGCACCCATCACCAGAGTGGAGGGGTTCACCGAGCGGGGCTATCCCTCGGTAACCCCCCTGGAGCCAAGCCTCGTGGAAGCTTCGGAGCGAAGCTGTCCAGGTCGGAGCAGCGTCCCGTCCCTCCGGAGAAACACGAACCAGACGGTGACCACACTCTCCAATCGAGCCCATCAATGTGTTTTCAGGCAGCCGCAGCTAGCAACAACGTGGCGCTGCTAGCATATAGCATGTCCAAGGGGCTGAAGGCCGCAGACCTGCCTTGGAGACAGAGAACTCCCTCTGTAAGGCAGCAGACGTCATCTTCAACATGTGTGTCTCTTCTACGGTTTGCCTGTCGAGGATTGCAGCGTGGATGACGATGATCCAACGATCCACCTGGTTTCGTTACTTTCCCTCGCTGCCGGAGAAACTGCACAAAGACCTGATGGAGGGCCCATCACGGCGGACGCGCTGTTCGAGAGCAGCTTCAAAACCATGCTGGAGAATTGAAGCAGTCGGAGGAGGTGCCAGAGGCTGTGCGCCACCTCATCAAGCCGCGCAGCTCATCCCGCCCCCCGGCCCGCTGGAGGGACCGTCGCTAGCAAAGCATCAACGTTTCCACGGCCGCGGCTCTCGCTCAGTTCCACCACCAGCCCCGCCCATCAGAATCCAGCCCTCTTCATTCCGGCAACCTGCAGTTCAGCGTTTCTCCAGAGTTCGCCTACAAGACAGTGCTCTGGACAAACAAATTGCAGAGCTCAAGAGGGAGAAGTTTTAAAAAATGACGGTCTGCGGAGGGTGTGCGTAAAAGTGACACGAAAATTGAAATAAATCATCATTCAATGATCAAAGTGTCTGTTTTTAGCCAGTCTGTAAGCTCGGATGAACTCACAGCGGCTGCGCACACATCCTTCACACATAACGAGCCAGTGTCCTTAAATAAAGGTTTTTTAAACTCACCGTCGCTCCAAAACATGACGAGTCAATCACACGACACAATGGTAAGCGAAAATAACTCGTTATCATCCCGAGCGGCACGATCCTCACCCAAGCAGTGTCAAACTCGCACTCGTGGGATGAAACAGCCTCCATCCAACGGCGCTGCGTTGATGTTGGCGCACACACACACAGCTGCCCGGTGCTCACCGGCTCACATCGGTATAAATGTGGACTGCAGGCTGGGTCAGGTGGAGGTCCTCGCTCTCACAAGAGCGACACTCGCCTCACCGAATCAAACGCGGGCAGCCGTCACCCACCGCGTCTCAGCGTTCGACAGCTCACGGCAGCATAAGCGTGAGGCAGCTAAACGAACCCGGTGACGAGTCCCGCCTCCCTCCAGCGAGAGCGGCGCGCGCCCCTCCAGCGTGAGCGGCGCGCGTTCCTCCAGAGAAAACGTGTGCTCCCGCGGGGCTCGCAGCCTTCACTCCAACAGCACGGCGTAGATGAAGTCACGCCCTCCGCCTCTCAACGTTCACACAGCGACGTCAAACGCGCAGCCCCACGGCGTCATCAGCTGTCACACGCTTCGCCTCAGCACACCGACCCACCTGTACATGAAGGTTGGTCCGCGGTCCGAACGCAGTGCACGGGCGCGTTCAGAGCCTTTTTTTCGAGGAAGCCTCGCCTTGGGTCACGCAGAAAACATTCCCGCGACGCATGACGGCGGTTGAGGGGCGGAATACTGACAGCCGTACAAAACGTGACGCATCACTTAAACGCACGTTCACTCCACGAACGTTACGTAGAGTGGCTAAAACATGCTCGCCGTTCAGATGGATGGACAGGGTGTTATGCAAATGGTTACAAGTTACAGTTTGCAACCCAACCCCCTCCGTTCGGAGGAGTTATAGAAACGGTCCTGTCATCTTCAGACCAAATCTCATCCCTAAATGCAGAAGTCCAAGTGTTTCTGATAAAAGTAATCTCCAGAGTTCCCCAACAGAGAGAAAACACAGGGTTTTTACTCACGTTACTTCCTGGTTCCCAACGGACCTGAGGGATGAGACCGATCTTGGATCTGTCAGTTTTTTCAACAAGGTGATTATGGACAGACCGTTTTTTTTTTTTTTTCACATGTTGACAACCAGACAGCTGTTGTACAACATCCAGAGAAACGCATACCGATCATCCCAACACAGAAAATTCCTGCGTTTTTCTCCTTTCAGGGGATGAAGTATCAGTACAACGGGCTGCCTGTCATCGTACGTTCTCAGTGTGTGGAGACAGCCCTGCATCTGTTACACAGAGCAGGGATGAGAGTTTTGTTTTACCTGGATGATCTGCTGCTCCTTTCACACTCTAGACAGGAGGCGTTGATGCAGGCTCAGGTGTTGACATCACACCTGTTAAATCTGGGCTTCGCCATAAATTGGAAGAAAAGCTCGATTTTTCCCGGCCCAGACAATTGTTTATCTGGGAGTGGAATTAAATTCAACCCCCATGAAGGCTCGTTTATCACAAACGAGATTCGACACTTTTAAAAGTCAACTCCGCCATGTAAGACCTGGCAGAGTGGTAACAGTTGTCTCCGTCATGAAGCTGTTGGGAATGATGTCATCAGCTCACACAGTGGTTACACATGAGACGTCTCCACAGGTGGTTTGCGCGTCTGCGTGTGGATCTAATAAAACAAAAGAGACGGATGATCACTGTCCCTCCCTCCGTGTGAGCAGACCTCCGACACTGGGGAAACACCCTGGTTCTGTCAGAGGGAGTTCCCGACAGCAGACCCATGTCACACGTGTCAGTCTTCACGGACGCGTCGCTGTCAGGCTGGGGGGGGGACATGCCTATCTCAAGCAGTAGGGGCGCTGTGGCCCCACCACACATCAGCCCACATAATTGTTTTGGAGTGTTGCACAGTGCTGAATGTGATTCAACACTTTGCTCCTGTGCTACAGAAACAACATGTGTTGATTCACACAGACAACATGGTGACTGCTGCGTACATAACCGTCTGGGGGGGGTGCGTTCAGCCCAGATGTTACACATTGTGCGAAAGCTACTGTGTTGGGCTCACCAAAACATGCTCTCCATCAGAGCAGTTTACATACCCGGTGTTCTGAACAGAGGGGCAGATGTGATGTCCAGGGGCGGCCCACGTCACGCTGACTGGACCCTCCATCCAGACCTGATGGTTCAGACGTGGCAGAAGTTTGGCAAAGCAGCTGTGGACCTGTTTGCGACACGAGAGAACGCTCAGTGTCAACTATGGTTTTCCCTGAGCCCGCGAGATGATCCACCGCTGGGGGTGGATGCATTTGTTCACAGCCCATGGCCCAAAACGCTTCTGTACGCATTTCCCCCACCTCCTCTGATTTTACGGTTCCTGAACCGAGTTCAGGAGGAGGGATTGACAGCTCTCCTGGTGCCTCCCGAGCGCGTGAACGCACCATGGTTCCCAGTCCTGCAACGTCTGTTGTCGGGTCGCCCGTGGAAACTGCCGTGGAGAGAGGACGCTCTCCTTAAAGCAGGAGGAGCGATCATGAGTTACCCAGAAATAGGCCAGCACCTGTGGGTCTGGCCGCTGAGCGGTCCCGCTTAGAGAGGATGGGTCTCCCACAGGAGGTAGTGCGCACAATCCAGGATTCACGTGCTGCATTTACCACAGCTCTGTACACATCAAAGTGGACGGCTTTTCAGCGCTGGTGTACAGAGAAAGGTGTAGAGGCCACCTCATGCCCATTAGGCAGCGTGTTGTCTTTTCTACAACAGCTGATGGATAGGAAGTTGGCATTCAGCACGATTAAAACGTACGCTGCAGCCATCTCTTCCTGCCACGAAGGGTTCGGAGACAGAACAGCTTTTAATCACCCGCTGATGGAGCGGTTTCTAAAAGGTGTAGATGAACAGATGCTCAGATATATTCATCAATTAACGCGGATTCCTCATTTTTCTGAACTGAATAAAACGTGCATTGAATTTAATGAAATGCGCATGTGAGACGTCATTTATATTTGACCCATCAAAATGAATGCGGTCATTTATTTACAGAATCAAAGTTTAACATCAAACATTTACATTAATTTGGCAAATTATGAAAATAACAACATAAGCAATCAATCAGGAAAAATCATACGGCCATGATTTTTCCGTTGCTTCACCACAGACATTTATGAAAACTGTACAATTATGATCTTTTACCCACACGGCGGTGGATGAGCACTTTACACAGACATTTCTAAATATCTGGAAGAATTTCTACTTGAGAGAGGAGTTTAAAGATGGGAAAGAAGTTTAAAGAAGAGTAAAAGATGGGGTTTGAGGGAGTGTGAACAGAACGGCACTCTCCGGGCTTTCTTCAGCTTTTCTTTCCAGTACACTTAGGTGGTGAAATCGACTCTTTTACCTGGAGATGTCTCAGGCGAGATTCCGTTTAACGCACCCTTCAGCGTCTCCGTAGGATGCTGTTACTCGTCCGGAGTAATGGCGAGACTCTGTTTTCCCACAGCTCACCTCAGTGAAAAATGTTATAATCCCATGAAACTCGGAAGAGCTCTGTTGTCATGTCAGGATCTTCCCGGCTCCCAGAACTGGGCTTCTCCGCACAGAACTGTCACAGAACCGTGTATCCAACAGAACCCTCACAGAACTCCAACAGAACTCCAACAGAACTCCAACAGAACTCCAACAGAACTCCAACAGAACTCCAACAGAACTGGTTAGACCAGGAAGTACCGACATTTTAAAGAGCTCTTTTTCCCGGTTCATCTGGGAGTATTCCCATTGGCCAGAACCGACCAGACGGGGTGTGTTTTGTGACGTAAAAGGTTAGAATGCAGCAAGAATTGTTATGGAAAGATCAGAAATGTTCTCACAGACAGAGAGAGTTTTGTTTTGGCGAGTTTAAGAAACAGGTGCCAAAACCCCCTGTTGACGTCTGAGAGGATATAAACAGGACAGTTGTTCCAACGCATGTCTGCTTCACTCCTGACCCTGGAAACGTAAACTTGCCCATTCAAAGGCAGAAGTCAGAAAATGCATAAAAATCTGTAACAGACCTCAACATGAATTCTAACTTTGCATGAGAATTAAAAATCATTACACAGTTAATAAAATTGATTAGTTCACTGCAACATCTAAAATGGTTTGAACTAAGACACTTTGATTATCAACATTTGTAAAATAGTAATGATAATAAAAAGAGAGTGTTCTTTCACTTGATTATCAAGAAAGAGAGTCTCAGGATGGGTGAACCTGTATCTCTGGATTCAAATCAATGAAATGACAGTTTCTGTCCCACAAGGTTCTTAAGGTCAAGGGTTTTGACCTTAGGCTTAGTCGTGACACCAGATTAAGTTCACTACAAAGGTGTACAGAGACGCAGGCCTGCTTCACGCCCACTTGCTCCACAGTGGGATTTAACGCTGGTCCTGCGAGCCCTGATCAAAGCTCCATTTGAGCCTCTGGATCAGTTTTCACTTAAATTCTTGTCTCCTAAAACAGCCCTGCTGCTGGCTTTAACATCAGCTAAGAGTGTGAGTGATTTATCTGCCCTCTCTGTCGCTCCGTCATGTCTCAGAATTCAGGCTGACGGTAGTTCAGCTGATTTAAGACCAAACCCAGCTTTTATGCCTAAAAACATCACGAGCTCTTTTAAATCAAAAGTGATATCGTTGGAGGGGTTTTTCCCTCCCCCCCACAGATCAGAAGAAGAAGCATCTTTTCATCTTCTCTGTCATGAATCACGTCCTTGTATTTAGATCTTTATCACTCTGTTC
>NC_056505.1:52367896-52368520 GCF_014905685.2 Nematolebias whitei | reverse complement strand
CTGTTGTGTTGTGATCTTGGTCCAAACCCTCACGAGAGTTCCTTACACTTCTCTGTCCGGTGCGGGCATTGACGTGTTACATAGCGCGCACAGCTGTAATGCGTCAAACTCAACACCTGTTTGTGCATTATAGAGATGCATCTGCAGGTCGCCCGTTATCCACCCAGCGCTTGTCACACTGGCTGTGTGAGGCCATTTCTGAAGCCTACAAGCATCAGATTTAGAGCCTCCTGTCAACCTCAAAGCACACTCGACCAGGGGTATCGCATCTTCGACTGCTCTGCATAATGGTATGTCAATGCAGGACATTTGTACTGCGGCTGCTTGGTCAACACCCTGCTCATCCATTCGCTTTATTTACGTGATGTGACGGCTCGTTCCATGACACATTCTGTCCTTAGTGCTCTAACAGAATGAATATTGTTGTTTTTCATGGAACTCTGTTTAAGCTCACATCTGTCTGCATGCATTGCAGTGTGAGATGTTGTTATCAGTCACAAGTTGTGTCTGTGATTTTGGTTCTATTGTCATTAATCAGTTCATGACTATTGCTACCAATCAGTTCATTTGATCAATAAGCAGTTCATTGTTATTGATCTGTTTATACTGTTCAGCCATGAACCA
>NC_056505.1:52358014-52367796 GCF_014905685.2 Nematolebias whitei | reverse complement strand
CCCCCCCCCCCCCCTCTTCTTTTCAACATCCTCTTCCCGTTGAAAATTTCCGGGGCGTTCATGTTTTTGTCAGAACGCATAGTTACACAACATGCGTCTGTGCATGGCACATAATTACACAACGCGTAGTTATGCACATGGGGAACTGAGTGACAAGACGTTTTTTGGGCAAGCTTCCGCTTCATACTGTGTTCGAATGGACCCAGTGAGGCGAGGACCACATCCGCTTCGCCCTTAACCCATCAGCGACAGCCTTAAAGGGCGAAGCCTATATGACATAGAACGTTGGTTACGTACTGTAACCCCAGATTCTATGAGTATAGACGTAGCCCTTTAAGCGTCGGGCCTCACTGGCTCCTAAATGGCTGAAGAAAAAGCTATTTTGGGAGCCGATTTCCCGCTCTTAACGTAATTTATACGGACCGGGTGGGGCCCACATAGCAGGTGGGCGTGGACTAAATTTTTTCAGTGCTTATGCTGCGCATAACGGGATAAACCCATCAGCGACAGCCTTAAAGGGCTACGCCTATACTCATAGAATCTGGGGTTACAGTACGTAACCAACGTTTCATGCAAATGTGCTCAACATTGTTACCTCCTTCTAACTGACCTTATTAGTTTACAAAGATATGACTAGATTTGCCTTATGTACATTATCTATATTATTATTACTGGTAGATTTTATGCTGTTGTTGTTAAAGTACATACATTTCTGTATACCCGCCAGGGCCTGAACTCCTACACTCTTAATTTTTCTCCTTTTCGCTTTTTTTTTACACATCCAATTTTGGGGTTGTTTGTTGCTGCTTATTTTAGTGGCTAGGGATTTAAACCCACTGCTTCGCATTATGTCAGCTATACACTTTGTTAATATTTGTTGTGTTTTTTTGAGTTCTGATCCTTCTGTTCCTCAAGGATCTTATTTCATCTAAAAAAGCAACAGAGCATTTGAATCTTAGTCTCGACGTGTGTGAAAACATTGTTCAGCAAAACAGTTTTTTATCTTATTTTGTCATTTTAGTTTTCAGCATCCACTTTAGCCAAACGTTTGGTATCATCCGTCAGCTGGCTGTCTGTCTCCAACATTTACCATATATTTTTAATAAATAGCTATGAGTACTTTAAATGTAACAAGCTATAACGTGAAGGGTCTGCATAGTCCAATCAAAAGAAAGAAAGTATTATTGTAACTCAGCCAATCAAAGTGCCAAGTTGCACTTTTACATGAAACACACCTATCAGATTTGTAACATACAAAATTAAACCAGTCTTGGGCTGATAAAGTCTACTACTTGTCACATTGCTCCGGTAGGAAAAGGGGTGTTGCCATATTAATACATAGGCAAATTAACTTTACTGAAACGTTAGTACATAAAGACAAAGAGGGTAGATTTTTATTGGTAAATGGGATAATTGATGGAACAGCATTTTCCTTTATAAATGTGTACGCTCCTAATGAGGATGCACCTGGATTTATTAAGTCAGTTTTCAATGATTGCAGAGTATAGCTCCGGCCTCCTAATTATGGGGAGTGCTTTTAATTGCATAATGATGCCTTTAGATAGGCAACCATCCTCTCAGACCCCCATACCTAATATGGGTATATTGCTTAAAAATCTATCAGTAGAAGGTGGATTAGTGGACGTATGGCGATCCAAATTCCCAAAGGAGAGAAATTTTACATTTTATTCAAACTGACATGGATCTTACTCATGAATAGATTACTTCTTTACTGCTAAGACCGAGCTACACAGAATTGAAGATATCACAATGTTGCCCATCACAGTCTCTGATCATGTGTTGGTTGCTCTCCTGTGGGATATTGGCCTGACCCCATCTTTTAAGCAATGGAGACTCAATGCCTCTCTTCTTAACGACAAGGAGATTATTGCTTTAATTAAATCAGAGCTTAAGAATTATTTAGACATAAACAACACTCCTGAAACACCTCCTACCATTCAAAAAGCGTTCAATACAAAAACAACTGGACTTTGTAACAGAAAACGTTTCGCTCCTCATCCGAGGAGCTTTCTCAATTCAAAGAGCAGAGAGTGAGAGATACAGGTTATAAGGCTGAGTGAGATAAGACACACACACACACATAAGACACACACACACACATACTGTATATGTACCTCCTACCACGTTGTGAGACTGTGCAGAAGCCTATCTAAGCGACAGTATAATTTCTTACACAACAGCAAAAAAAAAGACAAAAAGCAGCAAAACAGAAAGACTTAGAAGACAGAATTAGGGATCTGGAACACCAACATAATAAGGGTGGAGCATCCAATATTCTGAATGATTTGAACACATACCGCAGAGAGCTTCAAGATCTACTAGCAGAAAAAAATTGAAGGTAATCTTCGTTTTGCTAAAAAGCAGTATTATGAACACGGTAATAGAGCGAGCAGACTTTTGGCCTTCCGACTTCAAACACAACAGTCCTCAAATGTAGTTCAAAAGCTAAAATCGGGCAATAACTCCATCCTAAAACCAAAAGAAATAACTGAAGCTTTTGCAGATTTTTACAAGGTTTTATATTGAGACACTGATACCTGCTGTGATGAGAATAGAATAGCTAATTATTTACAAAATGGCTAATTATTTACAAAATATACAGGTCCTTCTCAAAAAATTAGCATATTGTGATAAAGGTCATTATTTTCCATAATGTAATGATAAAAATGAAACTTTCATATATTTCAGATTCATTGCACACCAACTGAAATATTTCAGGTCTTTAATTGTTTTAATACTGATGATTATGGCATACAGCTCATGAAAACCCAAAATGCCTGTCCCAAAAAATTAGCATATCATGAAAAGGTTCTCTAAATAAGCTATTAACCTAACCATCTGAATCAACGACGTAACTCTAAACACCTGCAAAAGATTCCTGAGGCTTTTAAAAACTCCCAGCCTTGTTCATTACTCAAAACCGCAATCATGGGTAAGACTGCCGACCTGACTGCTGTCCAGAAGGACATCATTGACACCCTCAAGCAAGAGGGTAAGACACAGAAAGAAATTGCTGAACGAATAGGCTGTTCCCAGAGTGCTGTATCAAGGAACCTCAGTGGGAAGTCTGTGGGAAGGGAAAAGTGTGGCAGAAAACGCTGCACAACGAGAAGAGGTGACCGGACCCTGAGGAGGATTGTGGAGAAGGGCCGATTCCAGTCCTTGGGGGACCTGCGGAAGCAGTGGACTGAGTCTGGAGTAGAAACATCCAGAGCCACCGTGCACAGGTGTGTGCAGGAAATGGGCTACAGGTGCCGCATGTCATGTCATCTGCTGGTGTTGGTCCACTGTGTTTTATCAAGGGCAGGGTCAATGCAGCTAGCTATCAGGAGATTTTGGAGCACTTCATGCTTACATCTGCTGAAAAGCTTTATGGAGATAAAGATTTCATTTTTCAGCACGACCTGGCACCTGCTCACAGTGCCAAAACCACTGGTAAATGGTTTACTGACCATGGTATTACTGTGCTCAATTGGCCTGCCAACTCTCCTGACCTGAACCCCATAGAGAACCTGTGGGATATTGTGAAGAGAAAGTTGAGAGACGCAAGACCCAACACTCTGGATGAGCTTAAGGCTGCTATCGAAGCATCCTGGGCCTCCATAACACCTCAGCAGTGCCACAGGCTGATTGCCTCCATGCCACGCCGCATTGAAGCAGTCATTCATGCAAAACGATTCCCGACCAAGTATTGAGTGCATAATTGAACATGATTATTTAAAGGTTGGCATTTTTTTGTATTAAAAACACTTGTCTTTCATTGGTGGGATGAAATATGCTATTTTTTTGGGACAAACATTTTGGGTTTTCATGAGCTGTATGCCATAATCATCAGTATTAAAACAATTAAAGACCTGAAATATTTCAGTTGGTGTGCAATGAATCTGAAATATATGAAAGTTTCATTTTTTTCATTACATTATGGAACATAATGACCTTTATCACAATATGCTAATTTTTTGAGAAGGACCTGTAAATGTCTCTGAATTATCTGATATGGTAGCTAAAAAATTAGATGAACCAATTCAAGAAGGAGAAATCAAAAAAGCTATTTCATCCCTTAAAAATAATAAGTTTCCTGGTCCGGATGATTTCATAAATGAGTTCTGTAAATGTTTCACAGATAGTGTTACTCCACTTTTACTGGAAGCATATTGCCATTCTTTAGAAACTAAAACAATGGCACCATCCTGGTCCGATGCAACAATAGTTGTATTGCACAATGAAGGTAAGGACCCCACTGACTGTGGATCATATAGACCATTATCTATGCTCAATGTTGACGTACGTATTTTGACAGGTATTCTGGCTAGACGCTTAAACGGCATAATAACGTAAATCATACATCCGGCTCAAACCGGGTTTATTGCCGGGAGGCATTATGGAAATAATTTACGTTGTTTATTAAATATATCTCACCAACAAGAAAATAAAGCTATGACAGCTGTAATATCTCTAGATGCCCAAAAGTCTTTTGACCGTGTGTCATGGAAATACCTTATTCATACGTTAAAGAGGTTTAAATTCGGACCTAAGTTTGTAGATTGGATACATACATTATACTCATCCCCACAACCGGCTGTGAGAGTTAATGGCTTCAGGTCGGCTAGTTTCAAGCTGGAGTGTGGATGTAGGCAGGAGTGTCCATTGTCACCCCTTTTGTTTGCAATTGGCATTGAGCTTTTGGCCCAACTCATTAGGGACAATGATGAAATCAAAGGGATTCTGACTGGTACAGAGGAACATAAAATACCTCTTTATGCAGATGTCTTACTGTATCTGTCCGATCCTACATTATCAATACCACGTTTGAAAGGAATGATTTCTGAGTATGGGTATTTTGCTGGATATAAAATAAACATTGATAAGACCGAGGCAATGGGTGTCAATTGTAATATCCCACTAGGGGTAAAACAAGAAAGCGGCTTTACGTGGCCTAGAGAGGGCATTAAATACCTAGGCATCAATATCCCTCTTTGACTTTGTACCACGCCAAAACAGTAAAACACTGGATATAATTAAGAAGGACCTAGAGCAGTGGTCAGTGTTTCCCTTGTCTCTTCTAGGTTGCATTAAAACCATTCGTATGAATCTTTTGCCCAGATTATTGTATCTGTTCCAAATGTTACCAGTTGGTATAACAAAATCCACGTTCGCTGAATTGGATAGAGTGATATCAAAATTCATTTGGCAGAGCAAACGCCCTCGCATAAAATATAAAACACTTCAGAGAACCAAGACAGAAGGGGGTCTTAATCTTCCCATTTTAAAATACTACTTCTGGGCTGCTCAGTTAAAGCCTTTAATCTCATGGATCCAGGAGGATTCTCACACAAGATGGCTGAGCATTGAACAAATGAAGTGCTCTGAACCGCTAAAGGTATTGCCATTTTTAGATATTCCAATAAAGGAACTTCCGCTGTGGACTAGAACTACACTTAACATCTGGAACAGAGTAAGAGTTGTTTTTAAGTTGCCAAGAGGCTTATCTATATTAACAAGTATTGGACATATTACATCCTTCACTCCCAGTTTCTTAGACAAAAATTTTTCAAAATGGGCTGAACAGGGCCTCACGTTCCTACATGAGTTAGTCAATAGGAACAACCTCATGTCATTCGAAGAATTATGTGGGCAATTTCATCTCCAAAAAGTGATTTCTTCAGATATTTACAGTAAGAAATTGATAGCAAAGTTATATAAGGTGTTTCTTTCCATGAATTTTAATGATCCCACTCGGATAAAACAAAGATGGGAGGCAGAGACGGCCAAAGTGATTCCTGATGAAACATGGGAAGGTGTTTGGACTGAGGCACATCAAGTTACAAATTCAAATATGTGGCGGGAATATAAATGGAAAATCATCAGTAGATATTTCAGGACCCCAGATGTAGTTGCTAAGATAGATCCTAAGGTACCAAGCTTGTGTTGGAGAGACTGCGACTCAGCTGTGCCCAATCACACACATATCTTTTGCTCATGCCCCAAACTACAAAATTTTGGGGATGATGTGTACAAGGCTTTAAACCAGATCTTTCAGGAGGTTATACCAAAGGATGTAATGGTTGCAGTGCTCAGTATTACCCCAGTTGGGTTGCAAGGACAAACCTAATTGTATCTTTTAAATGTTATTTTTACAGCAGCCCTGAAATACATTACAATTAAATGGATGCAATTGGAGCCACCCTCCTACAGCTTCTGGGTTCAGAAAGTAAAGGAATTGTACCAAATGGAAAAGATAACATATTCATTAAGACTTCAAAGAGCTACTTACGATCTGCGCTAGAGACCAGCAGGTATTCTACTTGAGTAGATGAGTGGGTCTTGTTGGCATGGTTGGATGAGGTCTGCACATCTGAATGAATACATGCATGATAGTGGGCATATTTGCGTGGGTGGCTGGGCCGGCCCTACCATCCAAAGTGGATTTTTTGATTGTATGACGATTGTAAAACTACAAATGCGATGCTGAAATTGTACAATGTTATGCTGAGATTTTAAATCTATGGAAAATTCACACCGTCAACACTTATGTTAATTACTGCTGATGTATGACTATGTAATTGCTCTGTAAAAAAATCAATAAAACTTTAAGTTCTAAAAAAAAAAAAAGTAAATCATAGGCACTGGCAGGAAGCTGCCGAGAGACGACAGGAAGTCTTTCAAAATAATATTAAAAAATGTAAATTTTGAAAAATTTGAAAATAAAACACATAAATAAGACACTCCTGCATATAAACTGCGGGGCACAAAGTGTGAAACAAAAGTAGCGACTTATGCACTGACGATTACAGTAGTTTCATCTATTTTGTAAACAAACATGCTTCTTTCCGCAAGTTCAGAATAAAAGGATGAGACAGTCCCTGCTTTACTCCTGAGCTAGCTGCCCTCCTGCACAAGAGAGATCATCTTTGGGCCACAGTGAGAAAATCTGGCTCAGACACTGAATGGTTGATTTTTCAGCAGATGAGGAATAAATGCACAACTTCCATCAAAGCCAGAAAACACAACTATTTTTTATCTCAGACCTCCAAAAGCCTAAATCAGTGGTCCCCAAACTACGGCCCGCGGGCCAGATCCGGCCCCCGTCCATATTTGGTCCGGCCCCCTGAACAATACCAGAGAGCATTTAGATTTTTTTTTCATATATGTGTATTTGTATTTGATAATAAAGTTGGACTTTTGCAATAAAATGTTTCTTAGTTATGAACTATTTTCATTATTAAGTAATATAAGTTATAAGTTAGTAACTATTTCATACACGCATATAACGTGACATTCTGTTCCACCCTTCTGTGGTCTGTGCCCCTATCTGGCAACCCCCAGAAAAAAATTCTAAACCTGCCCCTCGCAAAGAGAGAACGGAATAATGGCGAAAACATTAGGTAAGAGAAAAATTGATTCAGAATGCAGGGCATTTAACCTGCAGTGGACAAACGATTATTTTTTTGTTCAATGCAAAGAAAAGGCTGTCTGTCTCATCTGTCAAGAGGCGGTGGCAGTATTCAAAGAATATAATCTGCGGCGACACTATGAATCCCGCCACAAAGACAAGTATGCTAGCTTGCAAGGCCAAATGCAAGCAAACAAACTCTCAAAGCTAAAAAGTGGACTGTTAGCTCAGCAGAATACATTTGTACACCAAGCTCAGCTGAACCAGTCATCTGTTCGGGCCAGCTTTCGGGTTGCTCAACTGATAGCAAGCAGCGGTAAACCTTTCACTGATGGAGAGTTTGTCAAGAAATGCATGAACGCTGTCGCGGAGGAGGTGTGTCCTGAGAAGAAAGATGTCTTTAATGCCGTGAGTCTATCAGCGAGTACAATCACCAGAGGCATTGAAGAAATCGGGGGTAATGTATATGCCCAGCTGCAGCAGAAGATGAAAGAATTTGAATTTTTTTCATTAGCACTGGATGAGAGCACGGACGTGCAGGACACCGCGCAACTGCTCATTTTTGTTCGTGGAGTTAGAGCAAACTTTGAGATCTGCGAGGAGCTGGCAGCCCTCCAAAGTCTCAAAGGGACTACGACGGGGGAGGATATTTTCAGCAAAGTGTACCAAACCATGGAAGAGTTGGACCTGGACTGGTCAAAGCTGGCCAGCATCACAACTGACGGGGCTCCTAATATGGTGGGCATGTCTTGGGGTCTAATAGGACGCATGAAC
Organism: Nematolebias whitei; assembly: GCF_014905685.2. Classification (NCBI taxonomy): domain Eukaryota; kingdom Metazoa; phylum Chordata; class Actinopteri; order Cyprinodontiformes; family Rivulidae; genus Nematolebias; species Nematolebias whitei. Next base: position 52,359,608 of record NC_056505.1, on the reverse strand, counting down.
CGGGAGATGGAAGAACGAGGTCTCACCACCCCGCTACAAGTCCACTGCCTAATTCACCAGCAAGCACTGTGCTGCAAAGTGTTGGCTTGGGATTCTGTCATGAAGGTTGTGGTGTCATGCATAAACTTCATCAGAGCAAAGGGACTTAAACACAGGCAGTTCCAAGAATTCCTGTCTGAACTGGAATCTGTGCACGGCGATGTGCTGTACTACACAGAGGTCCGATGGTTGAGCCGGGGCAGAGTTTTGAAGCGTTTTTACGAGCTGCTACCTCAAATTGATGCATTTCTTCATTCACAAAACAAAACGGTGCCAGAGTTGATCGACCCAGAATGGAAATGGCACCTCACATTTTTAACAGACATGACAGAAATGCTGAACAGCTTTAACTTGCAGCTATAAGGCCAGGGGAAACTCATTTGCGAAATGTATTCCCACATAAAAGCATTTGAGGTGAAACTAGAGCTGCTTTTGGGACACGTGAAAAAGCACAGCTTCGTCCATCTCCCTGCTACACAAAACCTCTCTGCAGAGAACCCAGCGGTCCCGTTTCCAGCTGAAAAGTGTGTGGAAGCACTGGAAATGCTGAAGGCGGAGTTCGGTGCGCGATTCCGTGAACTACATGTTTATGCAAAAGAAATCCGTCTTTTCCAGAACCCCTTTGTTGCCGACATTGACGAAGCCCAGGCTTCTTATCAGTTTGAGTTGGCCGAGTTACAGAACTGTGATGTTCTGAAAGACGCGTTCAAGCCCAGCGGTCTCATTGACTTCTATGCCGCCCTCCCAAACGACACGTACCCTAACATCAGAAAACACGCAAGGAAGATGTCCACACTTTTTGGCAGCACATATATTTGCGAGCAAACCTTTTCACGCATGAAACTGCTGAAAACTCCAATGAGATCAAGATTGACAGATGAACACCTGCATCAGTGTTTGAGACTGGCAGTGACTAGAATGGAACCTGATATTCAACTTCTCACCAGCCAGATACAGGCCCACAGTTCACACTGATGAACATAGGTAAGCTCACTTTTCTGACTTGAATGAGTCATTCTGACTATAAAAAATATAATCATAATAACCCTCTCTGTCAATACCCCAGAGAGGGTTATTTTGTTATTATTTATTTCATAAATAGTGTTATTTACTTCCTGAATTTTGTTCTGTGAAGAATCCAGAAAGGGTTATTTGATTGTGCTTTCTGGAAAACAATAAATTTTTACGTTTAGGCACTCCTGCAATCGTCACACTTTTTCTGTTACAAACTGACTCCGGCCCTCCACCAGAGAAGGGAAAAGTTATGTGGCCCTCACAGGAAAAAGTTTGGGGACCCCTGGCCTAAATGATCCTAGAAGATTCTGGAAAACCATCAAATCTCTCTCAGGTAGCTCCCATTCATTTGACCTCCCATTCATTCAACCTTTATTTAGACAGGTAATCCCATTGAGCCTCGAGGACTCATTTACAAGAGAGACCTGATTACAATCACATCAAAACTTCTTGTTAACTCTGTTCTGTGTCTAATAAGCACGAGATCCTGAACTTGTAAGGATGGTACCATTTGGTGGCCCGGTTTGTGTCTGTGTTCCCT
>NC_056505.1:52349238-52358004 GCF_014905685.2 Nematolebias whitei | reverse complement strand
TCCCTGTCTGCACTCTGGGTTCGCTCCTGCCTAAGCAAATCCTAACAGAACTGTTTCAGCAAACATTTTGTCGCTTCTAGTTTTTTGACACAGTTACTAATGGAAAATCAGCCAATTCCCCAAAAAGCCAAACTTCTACAAAACTAAAGCTCTCTTACAAGTCAATCTTCAGTAAATCACACCTTTTCTCTTTCCCCGTTCTCAGTTAGTGAGGTTAATAAATTGTTTAAAAATCTGCAGGATCAGATGAACTTCCACCTTATTTCTTAAGGCTGGCTGCTCATGTCATCGCAGTTCCCATGACCCACATCTTTAACCTGTCCATAAGCCAAAACATTGGTTACGTACTGTAACCCCAGATTCTATGAGTATAGGGGTAGCCCTTTAAGAGCTGTCGCTTAGTGGGTTTATCCCGTCATGCAAAGCATCGCACTGAAAAATTTAGTCCACGCCCACCTGTTGTGTGGGCCCCACCCGGTCCGTATAAATTACAAACCGGATTCCAAAAAAGTTGGGACACTAAACAAATTGTGAATAAAAACTGAATGCAATGATGTGGAGATGGCAAATGTCAATATTTTATTTGTAATATAACATAGATGAAAGATCAAAAATTGAATCTGAGTAAATGTAACATTTTAAAGGAAAAATATGTTGATTCAAAATGTCACAGTGTCAACAAATCCCAAAAAGGTTGGTACAAGTAGCAATAAGTGGCTAGAAAAAGGAAATTGAGCATATAACGAACAGCTGGAAGACCAATTAACTCTAATTAGGTCAATTGACAACATGATTGGGTATAAAAAGAGCTTCTCAGTGTCAGTGTCTCTCAGAAGCCAAAATGGTAAGAGGATCACCAATTCCAACATTGTTGAGCAGAGAGATAGTGCAGCAATACCAGAATGGTGTTACCCAGCGTAAATAGCAAAGACTTTTAAGTTATCATCATCACCCGTGCATAACATCATCAAAAGATTCAGAGAATCTGGAACAATCGCTGTGCGTAAGGGTCAAGGCCTTAAAACTCTACTGGATGCTCGTGATCTCCAGGCCCTTAAACGTCACTGCACCTCAAACAGGAAAGCCACTGTCAAGGAAACAACAGAATGGGCTCAGGAATACTTCCAGAAAGCATTGTCAGTGAACACAATCCACCGTGCCATCTGCCGTTGCCAGCTGAAACTCTACAGTGAAAGAGGAAGCCATTTCTAAGCAAGCTCCACAAGCTCAGATGTTTGCACTGGGCCAGGGGTCATTTAAAATGGAGTGTGGCAAAATAGAAGACTGTTCTGTGGTCAGATGAGTCACGATTTGAAGATCTTTATGGAACAATAGGACGCCATGTCATCCGGACCAGAGAGGACAAGGATGGCCCAAGTTGTTATCAACGCTCCGTTCAGAAGCCTGCATCACTGATGGTATGGGGTTGCATGAGCGCTTGTGGCATGGGCAGCTTGCATGTCTGGAAAGGCACCATTAATGCAGAGAACTATGTTCAGGTTCTAGAACAACATATGCTCCCATCTAGACGTCATCTCTTTCAGGGAAGACCCTGCATTTTTCAACACGATAATGCCAGACCACATTCTGCAGCAATCACAACATCATGGCTACATAGGAGAAGGATTTGGGTACTGAAATGGCCAGCCTGCAGTCCAGATCTTTCACCTATAGAGAACATTTGGTGCATCATAAAGAGGAAGGTGCGACAAAGAAGGCCCAAGACGATTGAACAGTTAGAGGCCTGTATTAGACATGAATGGGAGAGCATTCCTATTTCTAAACTTGAGAAACTGGTCTCCTCTGTCCCCAGACGTCTGTTAAGTGTTGGAAGAAGAAGGGGGTATGCCACACAGTGGTAAAAATGGACTTGTCCCAACTTTTTGGGGATTTGTTGACGCCATGAAATTTGGAAACAACAGATTTTTCCCTTAAAATGATACATTCTCTCAGTTTAAACTTTTGATCTGTGATTTGTGTTCTATTCTGAATAAAATATTAAATGGTGGCACCTCCACATCATTGCATTCAGTTTTTACTCACAATTTGTTTAGGGTCCCAACTTTTTTGGAATCCAGTTTGTACGTTAAGAGCAGGTAATCAGCTCCCAAATAGCTTTTTCTTCAGCCATTTAGGAGCCAGTGAGGCCCGACGCTTAAAGGGCTACGCCTATACTCTTAGAATCTGGGGTTACAGTACATAACCAATATTCTATTTCATATAGGCTTCGCCCTTTAAGAGCTGTCGCTTAGTGGGTTAAAGGCGAAGCCGATGTAGTCCTCGCCTCACTGGGTCCATTCGAACACCATACGAAGTGGCAGCTTGCTCAAAAACATCTTGTCACTCAGCTCTCCATGTGCGTAATTACGCGTTGCGTAATTATGCGTACCATGCACAGACGCGTGCTGTGTAGTTATGTCTTCTGAGTGCATGAGCACACCGGAAAGCTTTCAACGGGGAAAGGAAGATACTGAAAAAAGGCTGTGCAAACAGATTCACGGCTGATCAATATGAACAGATTAATAATAACAAGTGAACTGATTATTAATCAAATTAACTGATTGGTAACAATAGTCATGAACTGAATAGTGACAATAGAACCAGAACAACAGTCACAACTTGTGACTGATAACAATATCACACAATGTAAATGCATGCAGTCAGATGTGTGTTTAAACGAGGTTCCATGAATCAACAATATTCATTCTGTTAAAACACTAAGGACAGAATGTGTCATTGAACAAGCCGTCACATCACGTAGATAAAAGCAAATAAATGAGCAGGGTGTTGACCACGCGACCGCAGTGCAAATATCCTGCATTGTCATATACCATTTTGCAAGGCAGTCGAAGATTCGATACCCCTGGTCAAGTGTGCCCTAAGGTTATCAGGAGGCTCTAAATCTGATGCACTGTAGGCTTCAGAAATGGCCTCACACAGCCAGTGTGACAGGCACTGGGTGGATAACGGGCGACCTGCAGATGCATCTCTATAATGCACAAACAAATGTTGATTCAAACACTGTGCCACCGTGCATGCTACGTAACATGTCAATGCATGTACAGGGCAGAGAAAATGGAAAGATGCTTCTTCTTCTGATTGTGGAGGGGAGGGAAAAAATCCCTCCAACGAAATTGCTCTTGATTTAAAGAGCTTGTGATGTTTTAGGCATAAAACGATGGCTTATGCCTCAGATCAGCTGAGCTGCCATCAGCCTAGTTCTGAGACATGACAGAGTGACAGAGAGGGCAGATAAATCACTCACCCTCTTAGCGGATGTTAAAGCCAGCAGCAGGGCTGTTTTAAGAGACAAGAATTTAATTGGAACCTGATTCAGTGGCTCAAATGGAGCTTTGATCAGGGCTCGCAAGACCAGCGTTAAATCCCACTGTGGAGCAAGTGGGCGTGAAACAGGCCTGTGTCTCTGTACACCTTTTAAAAAACACCTAATCAGCGGATGATTAAAAGCTGTTCTGTCCCCGAAAACCTTCGTGACAAGAAGAGATGGCTGTAGCGTACATTTTAATCGTGCTGAACACCAGATTTCTGTCCATCAGCTGCTGCAGAAAGGACAACATGCCACCTAGTGGACATGAGGTGGCCTCTACACCATTTTCCGTACAGCAGCGCTGAAAAACTGTCCACTTTGATATGTACAGCGTTGTAGTAGATGCAGCACGTGAATCTTGAATCATACTCACTTCATCTTGAGCGAGACCCATCCTCTCTAAGTGGATCCGCTCAGCGGCCAGACTCAAAGGTGCTGGCCTATTTCTGGGTAACTCCTGATCGCTCCTCTTGCCTAGAGGAGAGCGTCCTCCCTCCATGGCAGTTTCCACGGGCGCCCCGATAACAGGTGTTGTAGAACTGGGAACCATGGTGCGTTCACGTGCTCGGGAGCCACCAGGAGAGCTGTCAGTCCCTCCTCCTGAACTCAGTTCAGAAACCGTGATATCAGAGGGAGTGGGGAAAATGCGTAATGAAGCATTTTGGGCCACAGGCTGTGAGCAAATGCGTCCACCCCAGCGGTGGTTCGTCCCGCGTGCTTTGTGAGAACCATAGTTGACATTGAGCGTTCTCTCGTGTTACAAATAGGACCACAGCCGCTTGCTAAATTTCTGCCACGTCTGAGCCATCAGCTTTGGATGGAGGGTCCAGTCCCTGTGACGCGAACCGTCCCTGGACATCACATCTGCCCCTTTATTCAGAACACCGGGGATGTACACTGCTCTGATGGAGAGCAGATTTTGATGTGCCCAAACAGCAACTGTCTCACAATGTGGAACATTTGGGCTGAGCGCGCACCCCCCCTGCCGGTTATGTATGCAACAGTCACTTGCTGTCTATGTGAATCAAAACATGATGATTCCGCAGCACAGAGGCAAAGTGTTGAATCACATTTAAAAACCGTGTGACACTCCAAAAACATTTATATGAGCTGCTGTGTGGGGTGGCCACAGCGCCCCCACAGCTCGAAAAATGTATGTGCCTCTGTGAAGTGTGACACGTGTGACGTAGGTCTGCTGACGGAAAACAGCTGTTATCGTTCTGCCGGTTTCACGTGAGTTGCACTGCTGCCACCTGTCTGGAAAAGCGGGTCAGCATCAACAGATGTCCAGATAAAGCAGAATTCTCCTCCCTGCTCTGTGTGGCGGCTGCAGAGTGGCTCGATGCATTTTGAATGGAAATGTTGTCTCACAGTTCAAAATTGACAAATCTAAGCTAAATCCCATCCTTCCAGTCCGTTTGGGACCAGTAAGTGACGAGAGTAGAACCCTGTGTTTTCCTCTCCTTCTGGGACCCTGGAAATTACATTTTTAATCAGAATTTCCTGAGCTTCTGCGAGGGGGAACGAGATCTGTTCTACAGATGACAGAAAACGTCTCTAGAGTTCTTCCAAATGGGGGATTTGAGCTATACTGCAGCGTGAATCCCCTGCTGATAACGGTTCATCCATCTATCTGGAGCGCACTCTCGTTGCCACTCCACATAACGTTCGGGAAGCGGGCACAAGTTTATGATACATCACGTCTTTACGGACGCCAATCACCACCGTCATGTGTGCCTCACTCAGGCTGCGGGCTCACATCCGTGCTTATGTGAGTTGGCGTGTGCTGAGGGAAGGTGCGCGTGCCCCGAGCATGCGGAACCGATTTAGGACTTCCGCGTGTGCGCGGCGTTTGTATGCCACGCACAGGCTGCGGGCTCACATCAATGCTGATGTGAGCTGGCGTGCGCTGAGGGAGAAAAAGCGTGCGCCACCGAGCATGCGTGGCATGTGCGGGCTGCCGATGCCGCGGGGGCACGGTGCCTCTGTGCTGCGCTCAGGCTGCGGGCTCACATCCATGCTGATTTGAGCTGGCATGCGCTGAGGGAAAGGTGCGCGCCCCAGAGCATGCGGAACCGGTTTAGGGCTGCCGCGGGTGCTGCGCTCAAGCTGCGGGCTCACATCCGTGCTGATGTGAGCTGGCATGCGCTGAGGGAAAAATTTGCGTGCCCCTGAGTATGCGGAACCTTGTAGGTTTAGGACTGCCACTGGTGCTGCGCTCAAACTGCAGGCTCACATCCGTGCTGATGTGAGCTGGCGTGTGCTGAAGGAAAGGTGTGCGCCCCCGAGCATGCGGAACCTTGAAGGTGTAGGACTGCCGCGGGTGCTCCGCCAAGCTTGGCTCCGGGTGGGGGAGCATTCGCTCAGCCCCCTCGATTCGACACTATGCTCTCCAGGAGGGAGGGAGCAGCAGCGGGGGCTGCTGCTGACGTCGCCTGTCCCGGAGGAACCATCCGATTCACTCCAAGAGTCAGCGATAAAAGGAAAACTAAAAGATGGCGTCGTCCAGCGTGTAGCGACCCGCCACTGAGAAATATTCCTCGGCGCTTACCTTGAAACAAGACTGCTCGTCTGCTTCTCCTCGGTGAGGAAAACTCACCAGGACGGCAGGAGGTTGGCGTGGCGGGGCCATAGGCAGCCTTAACAAAGGTCGAGTTGGTCAAGCTGGATAACCTCCCTTCTTCGTTCTTCTGACAGTGCTATTAGCTTGCTGAAGAAAAATAGGAGCCGATTACCCGCCTTAACGTAATTTATACGGACCGGGTGGGGCCCACACAACAGGTGGGCGTGGACTAAATGTTTCAGTGCGATGCTTTGCATGATGGGATAAAACCCACTAAGCGACAGCTCTTAAAGGGCGAAGCCTATACGAAATAGAACTCCATTCCAGATGCTTGGAAAACAGCCTTTGTTCTTCCTTTGCTGAAGGGAGGTGACCCCACCTCACTGAACAACTATCGACCAATCTCTAAACTCTGCATTTTAGCCAAGGTTCTAGAAAAACTGATAAACTCTCAAATCAAAAATTGCCTGGACTCATCTTACCTCTCCATCAATCTGGTTTCAGGAAACAGTACAGCACGACTACTGCTTCACTGAAGGTTCTTAATGACGTTGAAGCATTGGATGCTAAGAATTATTGTGCTGCACTTTTCTTAGACCTGTCTAAAGCTTTTGACACTGTGAATCATAACATCTTGTGTCATAAGCACTCAGAAATTGGTTTCTCAGATCATACATATCATTGGATGGTTCTCTAACTATCTTTCAGATCAGAGGCAATGTGTTCAACATAATGGTATTTCCTCCCATTATTTAACAGTCAGCAATGGTGTACCACAAGGCTCAGTCTTAGGACACAGCCTCTTTACAATCTACATAGGTAATGTAGGGCAGAGCATCCCTGATGCATCCTTACATGACCATAGGCGTCGCAACCATTATATGTGAAGGGGACAAATCCCCCCACATTAAAAAAATGTTCATCTGCCCCCTCCCCCCCAAACACACACACTTTTACTATGAAACATTTGTTCAGGTGGCACAGTTTCTCTTTCTTCGTGAACGAATCCGTTCCACTTGATTAATAGGAGAATATTCAAGCTACTAAAATTCCACTCCGGGTTTTCCTGGTTACCTCCAACTCTACACACAGAGCAGAAACTGTGCAGGCAGCAACTGCTGAGTCTCTGTATTAAAGTGTATTAAGGTTATAATGTCTTTAAAACCCACAGCTGAATTTACACTAACTTGGTGAGAAACATGATTTAAATGTGTGGAATTAAAGGAAATCTAGGTGAAATGCTGCTTTTTATTGTACATTAGTGTACACTTCTTTGTGCGCACGCGCGAGCACACGCATACCTACACACATCATTGTGTCCCCCCCACATTACGGATGCTTCTGACACCCTTGCTGATGACAGTTGTTTTTTGTCGAGATAAAACAGTTGCCATGGCTTTCCAGCTTTTGCAATCTGCCTTTGACATCATCTGGTCAGACTTGTTCCATCTCATACTTGTCCTAAATGCCGATAAAACCAAAGGGGTTCTTTTTTCAAACAAGAAGTCAGTCTCAGCAGTTCTTCCTCTGATTTTATCCTCAAATGGTGTTCCTATTGGGTTTGTCGATTCCTATAAATATTTGGGTATCTTGGTCGACTTGCATCTATCTTTTAAGCTTCACGTGGAAAACCTAGTAAGGAAACTAGAAGTTAAACTGGGTTTCTTTTTCAGAAACAGATCCTGTCTAACTCTGAATGCTAGAAAACGCCTTGTATCTGTGACTTTCCTTTCCTCCATTGATTACAGTGACATTATCTATGTGAACACTCCTACAAGAACCCTGCAGATGTTGGACGCTGTCTATCATGGTGCACTAAGATTCATAACTGTCTGTAATTACCGTACCCACCACTGCACCCTGTGTCCACTGGTTAACTGGTCATCATTAACTTCATGCAAACTCTCTCACTGGTGCATTTTTATCTTTAAATCACTTCTTAACACTAGAAGTCCCAGGAATTTCGACCTCCTCCCAGAAGTCCTGAAAAAGGGTCAAAAGACCCTTAGCACTAAGAGTGACTAGATTTTAAGATCCTGAGGACAAACCCCCTCCTTCTCCTCAACAGTTTGCGGGCCATTAACTGCCATTTGTTTTAAATATGCACACAAGTAACTCAGACACACCCACCTCACCAGACTGCATTCCAATGTCCAATCCAGGGAGCGGGGGATTTAGAAGCCAGGTTCACTTGCGCAAAAAAGCGCAGCCTTAGTCAAAGTAGTGCTCCAAACCGGACAACTCTGATGGCTCCAATTAGCATCCTTTCATTTGTAAATGTGGCCATTGCCTTAGGAATCAGCAGGGGAGAGATAAGCTGAACTCACACAAACGTCCATCTAATACTCCAAACAGATGCAAAATCAACTGGTTATATTTTGAACTTATATCTCTTGGTGGCACGTTGGTGCACATTTTGAACAAATTGAAGTCAATTTACCGTTTATTTTTCAATTGGTTTGGCTCATTTCTTGAAACCGAGATGACATTCTCAAAACACCATGTGAAACACAACTCAAGAGACTTTACATTTTGAGGTTACTGACAATTTGTATGAAACACATATTTTGTTTTGAAGCATACATGAAGTGTTTTGGGAGAGATGCATTATCCAGGTCATTTTGCCAAATGAACAAAACAAAACAAAAGTTTGCAAAACATACAATCTGTTTCAAGATATATGCAAAAGTTTTTCTAAAAGATTTTAGTAATGTTTTTCTTTCAGAAAAAAGAGAAGTGGGTTCAAAATGACAGTTTAGAAAAAAATAACCAAATTAATTGTGAGAAGAAGGCACGCAAGGAGAAACTACTTCAGCAACAACCTTCCACACCCAGCCCTGGCAAAAGGGCAAAGTGTCAGATCAAACATCGATGC
>NC_056505.1:52348347-52349228 GCF_014905685.2 Nematolebias whitei | reverse complement strand
CACCCAGCCCTGGCAAAAGGGCAAAGTGTCAGATCAAACATCGATGCACGAACAATTGTGCAACTGTGAGATGCGTCAACTGCTACAAATACACATGTGGCAAATGTACCAGGGACATACCCTGGCAGTGCCAGGTATGTTTCGACAGTGTAGATGGACTGCTGAGTGAGTGCTGAAATGCCAGTCACAAAAGGAGGACAAGCCACTCACACACACGCAGCCCCCCCACTAGAGCATAGTGTAAATATGTGTAGAATTGTTTTATCCCTTGTATTTTTATGACAAAAATAAAAAGCATGGAAACAAATAACGGTTGTTGTTTTTTATATTTCTCATGCTGAAGTTTTAGTCCTCTTGACTTACACACAATTGCTTATGGTCTGTGATTTTTTTTGCTCAAAACTAAGCTAAATACTATATATATATCAAAACAAAATATGTGTTTCATACAAATTGTCAGTAACCTCAAAATGCAAAGTCTCTTGAGTTGTGTTTCACATGGTGTTTTGAGAATGTCATCTCGGTTTCAAGAAATGAGCCAAACCAATTGAAAAATAAACAGTAAATCGACTTCAATTTGTTCAAAATGTGCAACAACGTGCCACCAATATATATATAAAAAATCTTCATATTATAAAATACAATAAACTGAATATAACTAACTAGAAACTAAATGGCTAAACTCAATGGAAAACAGTTAGTTGGGAGTTAAGCGTGCCCCCTCCTGTGGTGCACCAGTAATGGCCTTATTTACAAAACAAAAGCGCCTGTTAACAGCTCATTATAGGATGTTAGCTAAAATCCTTCAGGTCACTCGACCCGTCTCTGGGTTCCAAAGGTAGAAATGTTAAATGACCCTTCTCTGGGACTTCTAGTGTTAA
>NC_056505.1:52347099-52348247 GCF_014905685.2 Nematolebias whitei | reverse complement strand
TGTAAGGATGGTACCATTTGGTGGCCCGGTTTGTGTCTGTGTTCCCTTGTGCTCCCTCGTTAGTTCTATTAGTGCCACCCTTGTCTCGTCCCAGCTGTTCGTAATCACGTCTCGTCTTGTCCCTCTATATAAGCCATCTGTCAGTCTTGTTCGTTGTCGCGTCGTACTCATTGGGTCTCCTGTGTTCCCCCTAAGTCTTCCAAGTTCCCTGAGTCTTCCGTGTCTCCTGAGTCCTCCTGAGTTTCCCGTGCTTTATCTTCCAGTTCATGTAAGTTTTGCTGCCCCGTCAGCCTGTTATTTTGTATCTTTATTTAATTCCTATTTTTGTATTCTGCCGAGTTGAGTCCCTGTCTGCACTCTGGGTTCGCTCCTGCCTAAGCAAATCCTAACATTACGACGCGACCATTCCAGAACCCAGCGGGCAGGGTTCTCTCTCGGCAAACTCACCTTTTTTCTTTTTCCCTCCGCGAGCCATGATGGACGAGCTCCACTCCTGTTTGGTTCGGTGAGTCCGGTCCACTTGACGCCACAGGTGCGGGTTCCTTCGCCTCACCTTCCTGGTTCCTGGTGGGGGCGGAATCCAGCCTCTCACCGCCACTCCGCACCGCCGCTGTTCAACCCAGCCTGACCGTACCTCCCAAGCGTATTCCCAGTGACTCCGTGGGGGCGTGTTCCGCCGCCTCACCTTCCAGGTTTCCGGTGGGGGCGGCACCCGTCACCACACCCCCACATAGAGACATTTCCTTTTTTCATTCATTCTCACCTGAAGAAATTTTTCAAATTAATCAAACCTTATTAGAGTTATTTCATTCAGTTAAAGCTAACCCGTCTTCCATCGACATTGTTTTGTCCCAGATGGAAGATTTTTTATTATCCATTCCTGGTCTTTCTTGGCTGCCCGAGTATATTTTTTTACTATCTAAGATAGGGACTTTAAAAACCCCTGTCACTGCCATCCCTGAGGTGGATTCCACGCTGCACGCAGTCCCTGAGGTGGATTCCACACTGCATGCAGCCCCTGAGGTGGATCCTCACCTCTCCTGTTCCGAGGGGGTTCCGGCGAACGTTCCTCACCTCTCCTGTTCCGAGGGGGTCCCGGCAGACGCTCCTCACCTCTCCTGTTCCGAGGGGGTCCCGGCAGACGCTCC
>NC_056505.1:52346462-52346999 GCF_014905685.2 Nematolebias whitei | reverse complement strand
TCCTGTTCCGAGGGGGTCCCGGCAGACGCTCCTCATCTCTCCTGTTCCGAGGGGGTTCCGGCAGACGCTCCTCAGCTCTCCTTTTCCGAAGGGGTTCCGGCAGACGCTCCTCAGCTCTCCTGTTCCGAGGGGGTTTCGGCAGACGCTCCTCATCTCTCCTGTTCCGAGGGGGTCCCGGCAGACGCTCCACATCTCTCCTGTTCCGAGGGGGTCCCGGCAGACGCTCCTCAGCTCTCCTGTTCCGAAGGGGTCCCGGCAGACGCTCCTCAGCTCTCCTGTTCCGAGGGGGTCCCGTCAGACGCTCCTCAGCTCACCTCTTCCGAGGGGGTCCCGTCAGACGCTCCTCAGCTCTCCTGTTCCGAGGGGGTTCTGGCAGACGCTCCTCAGCTCTCCTGTTCCGAGGGGGTCCCGGCAGACGCTCCTCACCTCTCCTGTTCCGAGGGGGTCCCGGCAGACGCTCCTCATCTCTCCTGTTCCGAGGGGGTCCCGGCAGACGCTCCTCAGCTCTCCTGTTCCGAGGGGGTCCCGTCAGACGCT
>NC_056505.1:52341392-52346362 GCF_014905685.2 Nematolebias whitei | reverse complement strand
ATTATCTATATATGATTCTATACTACACTCGGCAGAATGCAGATCTTATAGTCATCTACCTGGAAGGTGCGGCAGAGGCGTTCCAACAGGCAGAAGACAAAGCGCTGCTCCTGGCTTAAAAAAAGAGGACGCCGGGCGGGGGTTCTGGTGAGACTACGTGCTAACGCTAAAGCTGGAAAACTCCCGATACTGTCTCTCTTTCTATCAAACGCCCACTCGTTAGAAAACAAGATGGATTTGCTTCGGCTGAGAGCGGGCGCCTCAGAAGAGATGATGAAGTGTGCCGTGCTTTGCCTCACAGAAAAATGGATTACAAGTGAAACGCCGGATGCAGTCTTCCAGCTGGATGACAGATTCTTTTTTTGAGCGGACCACTGTAGTGAGCTAACCGGGAAATCACGGGGAGGTGGAGTATGCATTTCCGTGAATAAAAGTTGGTGCACAAACTGTACTGTTGTAAAAAAACTCATGCTCAAAGGCTTTGGAGCATATAATAGTGAGATGTCGACCACATTATCTACCCCGCGAGTTCATAGACTTTCATTACCGTTGTTTACATTCCTCCGGATGCTAATGCTAATGACGCTCTGCTGGAGCTCCATGATCTCCTCAGCTCGCTGCAGAACAAACACCCTGAGGCTCTTTGCAGGTAGCTGGGGACTTTAATCACGTGAATCTAAAGGACTGCCTCCCAAGTTTTTACCAGCATGTAGGCATACCAATATGTGGAAACAACACGCTGGACCATGTTTACACAAATGTAAAAGATACATACAAAGCTGAACCCCGCCCCCACCTAGGATTCTCTGATCACATCTCAGTCTTCTTGGCCCCTGCTTACCTTCCCCCGCTGAGACGCTCCAGACCGGTTCAAAGGGAAGTTAAATCTTGGATCCAGGACACTGGCCCCATACTGAGAGATTGTTATGAACGAACAGGCGGGCAAGTTTTCAGGGAAGCTGATGAAAATGGAGGATTACTTGATTTGGACCAATACGCATCCTCAGTTCTGGGTTACATTAGTACATGTACTGACACCATCTCCACCATCAGATATGTTAAAAGTTACCCGAATAGAAATCCTTGGCTGAATGCAGAGATGCACACCCTGCTGGAAGCCAGGAACATTGCCTTCAGGTCTAGAAACTCACAGGAGCTGAGAAGGACAAGGAAAGAGCTGGTTACTGGTATTAAGAAGGCCAAGGCCACATATGCATAGAGGATCGAGGGTCAGTTCACTTCACAAGACCCTCGGAGCATGTGGAGGGGCATTAAGTGCATAATAGATTATAAAGGAAGGAGCGAACAATGCCCCAAAGACCCAGCTCTGCCTGATGCCCTCAACAAGTTCTATGCACGCTTTGAAGACCCGAACAGACCACACAGCACCAGACTTACCTCACCACCGGATGAAGAGCATCTCAGCGTGACCTCAGCCCAAGTAAGGAGTACCTTAAGTTGGATTAATCCGCACAAGGCAACCGGCCCAGACAACATGCCCGGGAAATTGTTGAAAGAATGTGCCGAGCAGCTCTGCGAGGTGCTGGCAGACATATTTAACACCTCACTTACCCTGGAGACAGTTCCCACCTGCCTGAAGACTGCCACCATCATCCCAGTCCCAAAAAGCTCTACAGTGACTGGTGTGAATATCGGCCAGTGGCCCTCACCCCGATAGTCGCTAAATGCTTAAAAAAACTGGTCATGACCCACATCAAAACAACCATCAACGAGGACCCTCATCAGTACGCATACCGCATACTTATGAGAACTGATTAACAGAGGATGCCATCTCCTCTGTGGTCCACACTGTGCTCAACCACCTGGAGCAGAAAGACTCTTACGTCCGTATGCTCTTTGCGGACTTCGTCTGTCTCTCTTTCCTGTCCTCTCAAACCAGCCGGTCAAAGCAGATGGCTGCTTGTCCTGAGCCTCGTTCTGCTGGAGGTTTCTTCCTTTTAAAAGGGAATTTTTCCTTTCCACTGTTGCCACTGTGCTTGCTCAAGATGGGAGACTGCAACAAAGCCAAGATTCAACTTGTCTGCTGGATTCCTTAGATAGAGAACTTTACTAATTGGCTTTTATGTATGTGACTGTTCCTGTAAAGTGCCCTGAGACAACTTTGTTGTGATTTGGCGCTATATAAATAAACTGAAAACTGAATTGGACTTCACATCTGACCTTCAACACCATGATCCCCCAACCCCTGATGGACAAACTATTCACACTAGGACTAAGCCCTTCCATTTGCAACTGGGTACTAGACTTCTTAACAAACAGACCACGGTTAGTGAGGATCCACAACTTCTCCTCCTCATCCATAACCCTCAGCACTGGGTCTCCTCAAGGATGTGTGTTGAGCCCCTCCTGTTTACTCTGCTCACATATGATTGTGCAGCTACCCATCCAGGCTGTCATATTGTAAAGTTTGCAGATGATACAGTGATGGTGGGATGCATCACAAACAATGATGAGCCCAGCTACAGGCAGGAGGTGGAACACCTGGAGAGCTGCTGCAAAGAGAATAACCTTCACATCAATGTGAAGAAGACAAAGGAGATAATTGTGGACTTCAGAAGGAACAAACACACCTACACCCCTCTGAACATAAGAGGATCTGCGGTGGAAGTGGTCTCCAGCTACAAGTACTTGGGTGTACACATGAATGA
The DNA here is from genome assembly GCF_014905685.2 of Nematolebias whitei. Classification (NCBI taxonomy): domain Eukaryota; kingdom Metazoa; phylum Chordata; class Actinopteri; order Cyprinodontiformes; family Rivulidae; genus Nematolebias; species Nematolebias whitei. The sequence goes on along the minus strand of NC_056505.1, from coordinate 52,343,693 downwards.
CAACCTCAGCTGGAGCAACAACACCACCAGCCTGATCAAGAAAGCTCATCAGAGACTCTACTTCCTGAGACGGCTGAGACGAGCTGGTCTGGAAGCTCAGTCCTCACCTCCTTCTACAGGTGTGCAGTGGAGAGCATCCTGTGCTCCAGCATCAACGTGTGGCATGGAGGCTGCACAGCTGCAGAACGAAAAGCTTTGCAGAGTGGTGAAGGCTGCACAGAAGATGTTGGAGTCAGCCTCCCCACCATTACAGACATTTACACCTCCAGATGCAGGAAGAGAGCCACCTGCATCATGAAGGACCCCACTCACCCATTACACACACTTTTTGCCCCGCTCCCCTCAGGAAGGAGGTTGAGGAGCATTAAGTGTAGAACCACTAGACTGAGGAACAGCTTCTACCCTGAGGCTGCTAGACCCATGAATCTATAACCAGAATAATCACTGTGAAAAAATCACATCATGTTGCTGCTGATCTGTTTCATGTTGCTGCTCATGTGTTTCATGTTGTGTTCATGCGTGCTCATCTGCTCACACAGACTCATGCTCATGTTTGTGCTGATGCTCGACATAATGTTGTATGCTATTAGTGCTTAGTGTTAGTTGATGTTTTTCTTAGTTCATATCTTTGATTTTATTATTGTTTTTTTTTACATTTTATTGTTGGATGTAACTGGGACCATGTGTACATAATTTCACTCCACCACATGCACCACGTGGTGGAACGACAATAAAGAATCTCTAACTCTGACTCTATCCTCCTCTTGTGTTTGCAGTGGACCAAAGCGGTACGACTGGACCGGTGAACGCTGGGTGTATACTCATGACGGTATCGGTCTGCACCAACTACTTTCTACAGAGTTTTCTATCATTTTCAATAAAAACATTCACATGAAGAACTTACCCCACTCCTGAAAGATGGAATGTAAAAATGACTGTTTTCTGTGTAAGTTTCTGAAAAACTCTTGTGAAAACTAAGGATATTAAAGAAGCTCTCTGGATGTTTCAAGTTTTCTATTGTCTTTGAAAAGCTTTGAAAAGTTTTTTTTTTACACTCAACTTCTTTTGGTTGTCATATGAGATACTTTTCAAAAACTTCATTTTTGTTTTTCACTTTAGTCCTGCTTGTTTCTCATGTAGCACCTGGATTCAGTGAGTGACTGTTGTAATCATTCCTTTTGTTTGTGAAAACATTTTTATTTCTTGTGCTATCTTCAAGACCTATACCGGTCTTTATCAAACTCTGTCTAGTTTATGCTTTTGAGAAAATTTAATCAATAAATAAATAAATTCCCAAAGGATTCAGAATTTATCACCATTGTTTCATGTTCATTTGTGAATTTCATGGCCATGAGCCATAAAACGGTTACGTACTGTAACCCCAGATTCTATGAGTATAGGCATAGCCCATTAAGGCTGTCGCCTGTGGGTTTTATCCCGTCACGCAAAGTGTCGCACTGAAAAATTTAGTCCACGCCCACCTGTCGTGTGGGCCCCACCCGGTCCGTATAAATTACGTTGAGAGCGGGTAATCGGCTCCTAAATAGCTTTTTTCTTCAGCCGTTTAGGAGCCAGTGAGGCCCAGAGCTTAAAGGGCTACTACGCCTATACTCATAGAATCTGGGGTTACAGTACGTAACCAACGTTCTATTTCATATAGACTTCGCCCTTTAAGGCTGTCGCTTGTGGGTTAAGGGTGAAGCAGGATGTAGTCTTTGCCTCACTGGGTCCATTCGAACACCGTATGAAGCGCCCGCTTGTAGTAAAAAAAAATGTTTATCCCTCAGCCCTCCATGTGCGTAAATATGCACTGCGTAATTACGCACACCATGTACAGATGCGCCCTGTGTAATTTACGCATTCTGTGTACATGGGCGCCCGGAGAGAACAGTTCTCGACGGGAAAAAGGGGAGAGGCTGAAAAACAGTGAGCAATTTATAATAAATGAACTGATTATTAATCAAATGAACTGATTGGTAACAGTATTCATGAACTGATTAGTGACATTAGAACAAAAACCAACAGTCACAAACTTGTGACTGATAACAAATATCTCACACTGTAATTGCATGCAGTCAGATGTGAGTTTAAACGAAGTTCCATGAAAACAATGAGATTCATTCTGTTAACACTAGAAGTCCCAGGAATTTCGACCTCCCCCCAGAAGTCCTGAAAAAGGGTCAAAAGACCCTTAGCACTAGAGTGACTAGATTTTCAAGATCCTGAGGACAAACCCCCTCCTTCTCCTCAACAATTTGCGGGCCATTAACTGCCATTTGTTTTAAATATGCACACAAGTAA
>NC_056505.1:52338449-52341292 GCF_014905685.2 Nematolebias whitei | reverse complement strand
AAAGGTAGAAATGTTAAATGACCCTTCTCTGGGACTTCTAGTGTTAAGACACCGAGGACAGAATGCGTCATGGAGCGAGCCGACACATCACGCAGATAGAAGCGAATAAATGAGCAGAGCGATGACCGGTCGGCCGCAGTGCAAATATCCTGCATTGTCATACCATTATGCAAGGCTGTCGAGGATGCGATTCCTCTGGTCGAGTGCGCCCTGAGGTTGTCAGGGGGCTCTAAACCTGATGTTCTGTTTGCTTCAGAAATGGCCTCACACAGCCAGTGTGACAGGCGCTGGATGGATAACGGGCAACCTGTAGATGCGTCTCTATAGTGCACAAACAAATGTTGAGTCTGACGCATTGTGGCCGTGCGTGCTACGTAACATGCCAACGCATGCACAGGGCAGAGGAGATGAAAAGATGCTTCTTCTTCTGATTTGTGGGGAGGAGGGAAAAAACCCTCCAACGTTATCATTCTCGATTTAAATGAGCTTGTGATGTTTTAGGCATAAACACTGGGTTAGGTCTCAGATAAGCTGAACTGCCATCAGCCTGAATCCTGAGGCATGACGGAGCAACAGAGAGGGCAGATAAATCACTCACTCTCTTTGCAGATGTCAAAGCCAACAGCAGGGGTGTTTTAAGTGACAAGAATTTAATCGAAACCTGACCTAATGGCTCAAAAGGAGCTTTGATCAGGGCCTGCAGAACTATCGTTAAGTCCCACTGAGGAGCTAATGGGCATGACACAGGTCTGTGCCTTTGTACACCTTTTAGAAAACACTTCATCAGCGGGTGATTAAAAGCTGTTCTGTCATTGAAGCCTTCGTGACAGGAAGAAATGGCTGTAGCATACGTTTTAATTGTGCTGAACACCATATTTCTGTCCATCAGCTGCTGCAGAAAGGACAGCACGCCACCTAGTGGACACCTTTCTCCGTACACCAGCACTGAAAGGCTGTCCACTTTGATGTGTACAGCGCTGTGGTGGAGGCAGCACGTGAATCCTGGATCGTGCACACTACATCCTGAGAGAGACCAATCCTCTCTAAGCGGATCCGCTCAGCGGCCAGACCCAAAGGTGCTGGCCTATTTCTGGGTAACTCCTGATCGCTCCTCCCACCTCGAGGAGAGCGTCCTCCCTCCACGGCAGTTTTCACGGGCGACCCGATAACAGATGTCGCAGGATTGGAACCCACAGGGCGTTCACACTCTCGGGGGCTATCAGAATGGCTGACAGTTCTTCCTCCCGAGCTTGGTTTAGAAACCGTGATATTAGAGGGACTGGGGGAAAAGCGTAAAAAAGCATTTTGGGCCACGGCCTGTGGGCAAACGCGTCCACTCCTAAATGTGGTTCGTCCCATGGGCTCAGTGAGAACCATAGTTGGCACTGGGCGTTCTCCCGTGAGGCAAACAGGTCCCCTGCCGCTCTGCCAAATTTCTCCCACATCCGAGACATCAGCTCGGGATGGAGGCTCCAGTCCCCGTGGCGTGGACCGCCCCTGGACATTATGTCCGCTCTGTTCAGGACGCCGGGGGTGTACACTGTTCTGATGGAGAGCAAGTTTTTGTGTGCCCAACACAGCAGCTGCCTTGCAATGTGTAACATTTGGGCTGAGCGCACGCCCCCTGCCAGTTTATGTATGCTGCACACACTTTGTTGACTGTGTGAATCAGAACGTGTTGATTCCGCAACACCGGAACAAAAAGTTGAATCACATTCAAAACCGTGTGGCATTCCAAAACGTTTATATGAGCAGCTGTGTGATGTGGCCACAGCGCCCCCACAGCCCGAGACGGGCACGTTCCTCCCCAACCTGACAGGGACGCGTCTGTAAAAACTGAGACGTGTGACGTAGGTCTGCTGACAGGGATTCCTTCCGACAGAGTGAGGGGATTTCCCCATTGTCTCAGGTCGGTTCCCACGGAGGGGGGCACAGTGATCATCCACCTCGCTTGCCTTACCGGATCTATGCGCAGACGAGCGAACCATCTCTGGCAGTGTCTTATGTGGAGTAAGCCCAGCGGGGCCACCGTGTGAGCTGACGACATTGTTCCTAACAGTTTCATGATGGAAACAGCTGTCACTACTCTGCCTGATTTTACGTGGCGGAGCTGGTCTTTTGGAGCTTTGGTTTTTTTCTGTGATAAACGAGCCCTCATAGTGACTGAGTTTAGCTCTACTCCCAGATAAACGATCATCTGGGCCGGAAGAACCGAGCCCTTCTCCCAGTTTATGGTGAAGCCCAGGTTTAACAGGTGTGACTTCAGCGCTTTGGTTTGTGCCACTGCTTCCTGTCTGGATCGAGTCAGCAGCAGCAGATCATCCAGGAAAAACATGATACTCATCCCTGCTCTGTTTAGCGGCTGCAGTGCCGTCTCCACACATTTTAAGAACATACGTGGTGCGAGAGAATAACTGAACGACAGCCTGTTGTGCTGATACTGGGTCCCCTGAAAAGAGAAGCGCAGGAACTTTCTGCGTTTTGGAATGATTGGAATGTTGAAAACGGATAAATCCAAGATGGGTCTCATCCCTCCGGTCCGTTTAGGAACCAGGAAGTAATGTGAGTAAAACCCTATGTTTCCTGATGCATGCTCAATAATCCAGGTAGAAAAATCTAAAAAAGTTAAATCTGGTCATCTGGACATTCAAAAAAACAAAACAAAGCAAAACAACAAAAAAATGTAGAAACGTTTCGTCTCTCATCTGAGAGACTTCCTCAGTCTGAGGTGCTGTATTCAGCTCAGTCTCTTAAATAGCACCTTCTCAGAGTGGATCAACCAGTTTTGCTGCTTACAACCAAAACCAGCTGATCACATGCTCAAGAAGGACCATCAGCCTAAC
>NC_056505.1:52321687-52338349 GCF_014905685.2 Nematolebias whitei | reverse complement strand
CGTCCATCGTTAAACAGGGGTGGAGGCCTACGTGTTCAATTGTCCCCCTTTTACAATGCTGTGATTGCTAGTATCACTCAGCCCTCTGTGAATAGTAAACAGCCATCAGTGTGCTAATGATCCATCGTTAGGCTGATGGTCCTTCTTGAGCATGTGATCAGCTGGTTTTGGTTGTCAGCAGCAAAACTGGTTGATCCACTCTGAGAAGGTGCTATTTAAGAGACTAAGCTGAATATAGCACCTCAGACTGAGGAAGTCTCTCGGATGAGAGACGAAACGTTTCTACATTTTTTTGTTGTTTTGCTTTGTTTTATTTTTTTGAATGTCCAGATGACCAGATTTAACTTTTTTAGAAAACCCTATGTTCTTCTCTCTGCTGGGAACCCTGGAAATTATATTTTTCACCAGTAGTTCCTGAACTTCTGCGTGGGGGGGACGAGATCTGTTCTGGAGATGACAGAACCGACTCTATAATCCCTCTGAATGGAGGGGGTTGAGCTGCGAACTGCAGCGTGTAACCTTTGCTGATAAGATGGTGCATCCAGCTGTTCAGGGAGCACGCTCGTTACCACTCTGCATAACGCTCTGGGAGCGGGCACGTGTCTTTGTGATTTGTCATGACTTTTAAGGACGTCAGCCAAGTCAAAAACCTCTGTGCTGCGCTCAGGCTGCGGGCTCACATCAGAACTGATGAGAGCTGACGTGCGCTGAAGGGAGGCGTGCGTGCCTTCAGCAATGCGATGTCGCTTGGGTGGGGGCTGTCGCCGCCGCGGGGACACGCGTTTGTCTCTGCTGCGGTCAGAAGGGGCAGGACACACCCTGGGCTGAGAGCGAGGTTTTCTCCTGGGCTCGGTCTGCTTAAAACATTCATTTTTTGCTGCTGTGTCCAGCGAGCATTCTGTGTGTTTTCTCGAGCTGCAGTGATTTTTAAAAACCTGTTTCGAGGTCACTGGCTCGTTTTGTGTGGAGGATGTGTGAAGAGAAGCTGCTGTGAGATCATTCGAACTGACAGTCAGGCTGAAATCAGACAATTTATTCTTTGAATGATGTTTTTGTTTTATTGCAAAACTCATGTCATTATTGCATACACATACATCCTCCGCAAGGAGTCATTTCTTAAATCTTCTCTCCCGTGAGCTCTGCGGCTGGTTGTTCCAGGGCGGCGCCTGTTGGCGGTCTCTGGGGAAACGCTGAGCCGCTGGTTGCTGGGCTGAGAAGGACTGTTCTCTGGCAGGAGGGGCTGGCGGTGAAGCGGGGCGGGAGGACACTGCTGCAGCTGTGGAACATCTCTGCTGCTGCCTCTGGCCGCGACAATCCTTCCAGCTGGCAAGGGGGCGAGAGGAGGAGTGCGGCTTCATCAGGTGGCGCACAGTCTCCGACACCTCCTCCGACTTCTTTGATTTTTCCAGCATGGCCTTGAAATTGGCTCCGAACAGCGCGACCGTCATGATGGGGCCCTCCAGCAGGTCCTTCTGCAGTTTTTCCAGCAGGGAGGGGAGTGACGAAGCCAGGTGGACCTCTGAATCATTGTCATCCAGGTGGCGATGCGAGACAGGCAGACAGCAGAGGAGGCGCACAGGTTGAGGATGACGTCAGATGCCTTGCAGAGTGAGCTCTTTGTCTCCTCAGGCAGGTCTGTTTCCTCCAGCCTCTTTGAGATGCTGTAGGCCAGCAGAGCGACATTGTTGTTCGCTGCGGCTGCCTGGAACGCACATTGGTGAGCTCGGTTGGAGAGGGACGTCACCGTCTGATCGTGCTTCCCCGGAGGAACTGGACGTTGGTCCAGCCTGGATACTTTTGCTCCAAGAGTTTCTGCCAGGCTTGGCTCCGGGGGGGGGGGGGTACCGAGGGAAAATTCCGCTCAGTAAACCCCTCCACTCTGTTGATGGGCGCGAAGGTGGAGACGGGCGCGCTCAATCTACCAGGTCCAGCCGCAGCCTCATTCCAGTAGGACGTCACTGCTGGGAAACAAAGCCAGATGGGGTCAGGGCGGCGAGCCGGGGTGGAGCCAAACCTTCCCGCTAGATCATCCGATCTGGGCGGGGGGAGGAGAGAGAAGGAAAGTTCCTTCGTGTCAGCCGCCTCCTGGATTTTGCCGGACAGCTTCGAGAGGAGGGCACCGACGGCTGTGAGCGGTGTGGTCGCTTAAGCGGAAAGGCCTGGGAGGGGTGAGCATCCGCTCAGCCCCTCCCGTTCCAACACTACACTCTCCAGGAGGGAATGAGCAGCGCGGCTGCTGCTGACGTCGCCTGTCCCGGAGGAACCATCTGATTCTCTCTGAGACCCGGCGTCAAAAAAATCAATGGCGTCATCCAGCGAGCAATCCCCCGCCACAGAGAGGCACTCCTCGATGTTAGCCTTAAACAAGTCTGCTCACCTCTGCCTCTCCTCGGGGGGGAGGAGGTCACAGAGGCAGCAGGAGGAGGCAAGGTCGGCATGGTGGGGACCTAGGCATCCTTCGCAGGTGTCGTGCTAGTCAAAGCTCAGCATGTAGCCGGTCTTGCAGGACGGGCACAGGCGGATGGTGTTGGTGTTGGACATCGCGTTGTTGGAAGATCAGTGCTAGTTGCTTGCTGAAGACAAAATGGGAGCCGATTACCCGCTCTCAACGTAATTTATACGGACCGGGTGGGGCCCACACGACAGGTGGGCGTGGACTAAATTTTTCGTTGCGACGCTTTGCGTGACTGGATAAAACCCACAAGCGACAGCCTTAAAGGGCGAAGCCTATACGAAATAGAATCTAGATTTTTTTTTGTTCCCATTTTGAGGTAAACCTGAGTTACAATCACAGCAGTGACTGTTGATTTATGTCTACAGTCTCAGGAGTGTTATTAACATACAAAAACCTACAACTTCAGACGTTCGAACTGACTAACAAATTAACAGTTGAACATAAATTTGCATCTGACTATTACCATACTATCCGGTGTATAAGCCGCGACTTTTTTCACAGGTTTGAACCCTGCGGCTTGTACAATGCTGCGGCTAATTTTTTTTTATTTTTTTTTGACGGGCTAGCAAGCTTCCTGATGCCAAAAGCATTTGAGTTTGTCACACGAAGGCTCTCATATGCCCAATACAGGTGCTGGTCATAAAATTAGAATATCATGAAAAAGTTGATTTATTTCAGTAATTCCATTCAAAAAGTGAAACTTGTATATTATATTCATTCATTACACACAGACTTTTTTTTCTTCTTCTTTCGGCTGCTCCCTGCGTTAGGGGTCGCCACAGTGCACTAAGTCGCACGAAGACTTGGCAGTTATTTTTACGCTGGATGTCCTTCTTGACGCAACCACGGACCACCGAGCTACCACAGCTCTCTGTGTGGAGCAGAGAGCTGCATCTAGGACACCCAGAGATGCAGATGGTGGGGGGTTAAGGGCCTTGCTCAAGGGCCCAGAGTGGGACGAATGGGGGTGGGGGCAGGTGTGGGTGCTTCACCTACCCCACCCACATTTTTTATGTTGTCCGTACTTGTCGAGGCTTGAACCGGCGATCTTCCAATCACAGGCCCACCTTCTCTAACCTCTGTGCCACCACTCCGCCATTACACACAAACTGATATATTTCAAATGTTTATTTCTGTTAATCTTGATGATTATAACCGACAACTAATGAAAACCCCAACTTCAGTATCTCAGAAAATTTGAATATTACTTAAGACCAATTAAAAAAAAGGATTTTTAGAAATCCAACATAATCAGGTCTCTTTTGTAAATGAGTCCTTGAGGCTCAATGGGATTTACCTGTCTAAATAAAGGTTGAATTAATTTTTCAGTCAGGTCATCTGGACAGTTTCTTTTTTTGTGCTGAAACGTTTCACCTTCCTTCCGGAAGGCTTCATCAGTCAAGGAAACACACAACACAAAAATGATTCTTCCCCCAAAAACAGCTTACTTCAAAGTGGAACAAACCAGTTATGTTGGTGTTAAGATGGTGTCTTTGGCACGCCCCCTCCTGACTGAAAATTGTTGGATTGTATGCCTGGATTATTGAGCATGGACTGTTTTGGTTTTGAACCAGTTTGACATGACTGTCGATGAGAAAGAGGGCTGGCATCGGAGGAGGGGGCATGCCAAAGACACCATCTTAGCACCAACATAACTGGTTTGTTCCACTTTGGAGTAAGCTGTTTGGGGGAAGAATCAGTTTTGTGTTGTGTGTTTCCTTGACTGATGAAGCCTTCTGGATGGAAGATGAAACGTTTCAGCAAAAAAAAGAAACTGTCCAGATGACCTGACTGTTCAATTCAGTTTTTTTTTATGTAGCACCAAATCACAACAAATTTGTCTCAGGGCACTGTAGTGAACTTAATCTGGTGTCACGATTAAGCCTAAGGTCAAAACCCTTGACCTTAAGAACCTTGTGGGACAGGAACTGTCATTTTATTGATTTGAATCCAGAAATACAGGTTCACCCATCCTGAGACTTTCTTTCTTGAAGATTCAAGTGAAAAGAACACTCTCTTTTTATTATCATTACTATTTTACAAATGTTGATAATCAAAGTGTCTTAGTTCAAACCATTTTAGATGTTGCAGTGAACTAATCAATTTTATTAACTGTGTAATGATTTTTTCTCATGCAAAGTTAGAATTCATGTTGAGGTCTGTTACAGATTTTTATGCATTTTCTGATTTCTGCCTTTGAATGAGCAAGTGTAAGTTGGTCCAAGGTTGGAGTCAAACGCAAAACAAGTTGTTGGAACGAACTGTCATGTTTTTAGAATCCTCTCAGACATAAATATAGAGGTTTTTGGCACCTGTTTCTGAAACGCGCCAAAACAAAACTCTCTCTGTCTGTGAGAACATTTCTGATCTTTCCATAACAATTCTTGCTGCATTCTAACCTTTTACGTCACAAAACACACCCCGTCTGGTCGGTTCTGGCCAATGGGAATACTCCCAGATGGACCGGAAAACAGCTCTTTAAAAATGTCGGTACTTCCTGGTCTACTCAGTTCTGTAAACTACTCGGTTCTGTTGAAGCTCTGGAGAAATTCTGTTGAGTTCTGCTGGTTGGAGAAGTTCTGCGGCGCGGACAGTGCTGATATGTCCTAGCGCTGGACAGTTCTGTGAGAGACGGGATGATCCTGACATGACAACAGAGCTCTTCCGAGTTCCATGGGATTATAACATTTTCACTCGCCACTACTTCTGACGATTCACAGCATCCTAAGGAGACGCTGGACAGGTAGCGTTAACGGAGCTCCATATCTGCTGATTATCCTCAGAAAGGTAATGAGTCAAGTTTCCTACCAAGTGTACCGGGGAGAGCTGGGTTCTGATGGAGAGTGTCAATTCTGGTGAACACTTCCCCTCCCATACCATCTTTACTCCCTCTAAACTTCTTTCCCATCTTTAAACTTTTCTATCAAGTAGAAATTCTTCCAGATATTTTAGAAATGTCTGTGTAAAATGCTCATCCACATCCGTGTGGGTAAAAGATCATAATTGTACAGTTTCATAAATGTCTGTGGTGAAGCAACGGAAAAATCATGGCCGTATGATTTTTCCTGATTGATTGCTTATGTTGTTATTTTCATAATTTGCCAAATTAATGTAAATGTTTGATGTTAAACTTTGATTCTGTAAATAAATGACCGCATTCATTTTGATGGGTCAAACATAAATGACGTCTCACGTTTGCATTTCATTAAATTCAATGCACGTTTTATTCAGTTCAGAAAAATGAGGAATCCGCGTTAATTGATGAATATATCTGAGCATCTGTTCATCTACAGCACTTTACAGGAACATTCACATACATAAAAAAAAAGCCAATTAGTAAAGTTCTCTATCTAAGGAATCCAGAAGACACGTTGAATCTTGGCTTTGTTGCAGTCTCCCCATCCTGAGCAAGCATGGTGGCAACAGTGGAAAGAAAAACTCCCTTGTTAAAAGGAAGAAACCTCCAGCAGAACCAGGCTCAGGACAAGTGGCCATCTGCTTTGACAGGCTGGTTTGAGAGGACAGGAAGGAGAGACAGACAAACACAGAATGGTAGGTTCAGATATAGGTCCAGGTCCAGATATAGGTCCAGGTGTATCTGAAAGACCAAAAAAACACATGTTAAGGATAGAAAAATAATTACAAATACAAAACGGGTTGAGCAGAGTAAGTAAAGACAGCAGCAGAGTGAAAATTGTGGTCAGTTTGTCCTCCAGCAGTCTAAGCCTATAGCAGCATGACTAAGGGACAGCTCAGGAAACCCAAGCCAACCCTAACTATAGGATTTAGCAAAAAGGAAAGTCTTAAGCCTAGTTTTAAAACTGGATAATGTGTCAGCCTCACGAACAGAGATTGGCAGTTGGTTCCACAAGAGAGGAGCCTGATAACTGAAAGATCTGCCTCCCATTCTGTTTTTGTAAATTCTAGGAAACACAAGTAAACCTGAAGCTAGAAAGCGAAGTGCTCTGTTAAGAAAATATGGAACAATAAGATCTGTAGTATAAGATGTAGCTAGGTTGTTGAGAGTTTTGTAGTTTGGAATTAAGATTTTGAATTCTAATCTGGATTTGACAGGGAGCTAATGGAAAGAAGCTAAAACTGGAGAGATATGATCTCTGCCACTAACTCCAGTTAAGACTCTGGCAGCAGCATTTTGGATCAACTGAAGACGTTTTAAAGAAGTATTTGGACACCCAGATGATAAACCATTGCAAGAGTCCAGTCTAGACGTGACAAATGCATGGACCAGTTTTTCTGCATCTTTTTTAGATCAGATGTTTCTAATGTTAGTGATATTACGCAGGTGGAAGAAGGTGGTTCTAGTAACGTTTTTAATGTGGGGGATAAAAGACATGTCCTGATCAAAAATAACACCAAGATTTTTAACATTAGAGCTGGAGGACAGATTAATGCCATCTAAGGAGGGAGAAAGACTGAAACATTCATTCCTACGGTGCTCGGGTCCAAATACCAAAACCTCAGTCTTGTCTGTGTTCAAAAGGGGAAAATTAAGGGTCATCCAGGTTTTTATGTCTTTAAGCATGCTTGTAGTCTAAGTAGCTGATTGGATTCATTGGGTTTAATGGACAAATATAATTGTGTGTCATCAGCATAACAATGAAAATGTATCCCATGCTGTTTAATAACTTTACCTAATGGACGCATATATAAAGTAAAGAGTATTTGCCCAAGCACTGAGCGCTGAGAAACTCTATGACTAACTTTGGTGTATGAAGAAGATTCATTATTTACATTTACAAACTGGAATCTATTAGATAGATATGATTTAAACCATTGTAGAGCTGTTCCTGTAATCCCAATATCATATTCAAGTCTCTGTAGTAAAATATCTACATGTGCTTTGTGGACTTGGAGAAGGCGTTTGACCGCGTCCCTCGGGGAACCCTGTGACGGATACTCTGGGAGTATGGGGTACCGGACCCTTTGATAGGGGCTGTTAGGCCTCTGTATGAACGGTGTCAGAGCCTGGTCCGCATTGCCGGTAGTAAGTCGGGCTTGTTCCCGGTGAGAGTTGGACTCTGCCAAGGTTGCCCTTTGTCACCGATTCTGTTCATAACTTTTATGGACAGAATTTCTAGGCGCAGCCAAGGTGTTGAGATCTGTTTTGGTGGCCTTAGGATTGCATCTCTGCTTTTTGCAGATGATGTGGTCCTATTGGCTTCATCAGGTCGTGATCTACAGCTTTCGCTGGAGCGGTTCGCAGCCGAGTGTGATGCAGTCCGGATGAAGATCAGTTCCTCCAAATCCAAGGCCATGGTCTTGAGCCGGAAAAGGGTAGAGTGCCCTCTCCGGGTCAGGGAGGAGGTCCTACCCCAAGTGGAGGAGTTCAAGTATCTTGGGGTCTTGTTCACGAATGAGGGAAAAATGGAACGTGAGATTGATAGGCGGATAGGTGCAGCGTCTGCAGTGAAGCGGGCGCTGTACAGGTCTGTCGTGGTGAAGAGAGAGCTGAGTCAAAAAGCGAAGCTCTCAATTTACCAACCAATCTACGTTCCTACCCTCATCTATGGTCATGAGCTTTGGGTTGTGACCGAAAGAATGAGATCTTGGATACAAGCGGCTGAAATGAGTTTTCTCCGCAGGGTGTCTGGGCTCTCCCTTAGAGATAGGGTGAGAAGCTCGATCATCCGGGAGAGACTCAGAGTAGAGCCGCTGCTTCTCCACGTCGAGAGGAGCCACTTGAGGTGGCTCGGGCATCTGTTTAGGATGCCTCCTGGACGCCTCCCTGGTGAGGTGTTCCGGACACGTCCCACCGGGAGGAGGCCCAGAGGAAGACCCAGGACACGCTGGAGGGACTATGTTTCTCGGCTTGCCTGGGAACGCCTCGGGATTCCCCTGGAGGAGCTAGATGTTCACGCAACTGACCTGCAACTATTTTATCTAGAATTTTTTAGATGAAAGTTAGATTAGATATAGGTCTATAGTTGGCCAGAATTTCTGAGTCAAGGTCAGACTTCTTAAGTAAAGGTTTAATTACAGCAACCTTAAAGCACTGTGGTGCAAAACCATTCATTAAAGACAAATTAAGTAGTTCCAAAATGTGGACATTAATTAGGGGAAATATCTCTTTAAACAGTCTGGTTGGGATGGGATCTAGCAGGCATGTGGATGGTTTGGAAGAGGTTATTATTTTTGACAATTCAGAGAGCTCAACAGGACAATTATTATTATTATTATATTTTATTATTTATTATTATTATCAGAATTATTAACTGACTTATTATTAAATACTGATAAAATCATCATAATGGGTGATTTCAATATTCATGTGGATGTTGAGAGTGATAGTTTGGGCATAGCCTTTAATAACTTAATAGACTCATTTGGTTTTACCCAAAACGTCCGCACATCTACTCATTCTTATCATCACACTCTTGATTTAGTTCTGACTTATGGTGTAGAGATTAAGGACTTGGTAATAGTTCCTCAAAATCCTATTCTGTCCGACCATTTTTTAATAACTTTTGAGTTTACATTAAATGACTACACATTCACTGAGTAAATTTCATCTCAGCAGGTGCTTATCAGAAAATGCTGTAACCAAATTTAAACAATCTCTTCCATCTATGTTTTCCTCTGTTTTGCAGAGTAATGCATCAGAGAACAGTGACTTAGATCATCTAGTTGATCATCTTACAACTTCAATGCAAAGTTCACTTGATAAAATTGCTCCACTGAAAAAGAAAGTAATCAATCAGAGGAAACTGGCTCCTTGATTCAATTCTGAGTTATGTACTTTAAAGCAGGCATCTAGCAACCAGGAGAGAAAATGGCGCTCTACTAATGTTGAATAATTTTATTTAACTTGGAAAGATAGTCTGCTAACATATAAAAAAGCTCTCTGTAACGCTAGAACTTTATATTACTCATCTTTAATAGAGGAGAATAAAAATAACCCAAGGTTTCTGTTTAGTACTATTGCTAGACATTGCTAACGTATTTTTTTGTCTTTCAGATAGACCTGGACCTACCATTCTATGTTTGTCTGTCTCTCCTTCATGTCCTCTCAACCAGCCGGTCAAAGCAGATGGCCGCTTGTCCTGAGCCTGGTTCTGCTGGAGGTTTCTTCCTTTTAAAAGGGAGTTTTTCCTTTCCACTGTTGCCACTGTGCTTGCTCAGGATGGGAGACTGCAACCAAGCCAAGATTCAACTTGTCTGCTGGATCCTTAGATAGAAAACTTTATTAATTGGCTTTTATGCATGTGAATGTTCCTGTAAAGTGTCCTTAGACAACTTTGTTGTGATTTGGCGCTATATAAATAAACTGAATTGAAACTGAATTGAATTGACAAAAACTGTCCAAACATAAATCAGGCTCTAGTGAAATTTTTTAAGTTGCCTCATTTGACAGGGGACTAGAGATAGTAGAAGGAAGGATGGTTTGAATTTTCTTTCTAATTGAAATAATTTTATTTATAAAGAATCTCATGAAGTCATCACTACTTATAGTTGTAGGGATACATGGTTCAACAGAAATGGGACTTTTAATTAGTCTAGCAATAGTACTAAACAGAATCCTAGGGTTATTTTTATTTTCCTCTATTAAAGATGAGTAATATAAAGTTCTAGCTTTACGGAGAGCTTTTTTATATGTTAGCAGACTATCTTTCCAAGTTAAATAAAATTCTTCAACATTAGTAGAGCGCCATTTTCTCTCCTGGTTTCTAGATGCCTGCTTTAAAGTACGTAACTCAGAATTGAACCAAGGAGCCAGTTTCCTCTGACTGATTACTTTCTTTTTCAGTGGAGCAATTTTATCAAGTGAAGTTTGCATTGACTTAATGTTTCCTTGCCCGGACGTGGGTCACCTGGGCCCCACTCTGGAGCCAGGCCTGGAGGTGGGGCACGCGGGCGAGCGCCTGGTGGCTGGGCTTTTACCCATGGAGCTCGGCCGGGCACAGCCTGAAGAGGAGAAGTGGGTCCCCCTTCCCATGGGATCACCACCTGTGGGAGGGGCCAAAGGGGTCGGGTGCAATGTGGGATGGGTGGTGGCCGAGGGCGGGGACCCTGGCGGTCTGATCCTCGGCTACAGAAGCTGGCTATTGGGACGTGGAATGTCACCTCACTGGTGGGGAAGGAGCCTGAGCTGGTGTGTGAGGCTGAGAGGTTCCGGCTAGAAATAGTCGGACTCACCTCTATGCATGGCTCTGGCTCTGGAACCAGTTTTCTTGAAAGGGGCTGGACACTCTTCCACTCTGGAATTGCCCCTGGTGAGAGGCACCGAGTAGGAGTGGGCATACTTATTGCCCCCCAACTTGGTGCCTGCATGTTGGGGTTCACCCCGGTGAATGAGAGGGTGGCCTCCCTCCACCTACGTGTGGGGGGATGGGTTCTGACTGTCGTTTGTGCTTGTGCACCTAACGGCAGTTCAGATTATCCACGCTTTTTGTAGTCCTTGGAGGGGGTACTAGAAAGTGCACCTCCTGGGGACTCCCTTGTGCTGGTGGGGGACTTCAATGCTCATGTGGGCAATGACATTGAGACCTGGAGGGGTGTGGTTGGGAGGAACGGCCCCCCTGATCTGAACCAGAGTGGTGTTCTGTTGTTGGACTTCTGTGCTCGGCATGGATTGTCAATAACGAACACCTTGTTCAAGCATAAGGATGTCCATATGTGCTCTTGGCACCAGGACACCCTCGCCCACAGTTCGATGATCGACTTTGTCATCGTCTCATCTGATCTGTGGCCACATGTCTTGGACACTCGGGTGAAGAGAGGAGCGGAGCTGTCCACTGATCACTACCTGGTGGTGAGTTGGCTTCGATGGTGGGGGAGGATGCCAGTCAGACCTGGCAGACCCAATTGTATTGTGAGGGTTTGCTGGGAACGTCTGGCGAGTCTCCTGTGACGGAGTTTTAACTCCCACCTCCGGGAGAACTTCGAACATGTTCCAAGGGAGGTGGGGGACATTGAGTCTGAGTGGACCATGTTTCGTGCCTCTATTGTCGAGGCGGCTTACCAGAGCTGCAGCCACAAGGTTGTCGGTGCCTGTCGCGGCGGCAACCCTCGAACCCGATGGTGGACACTGTCGGTGAGGGATGCTGTCAAGCTAAAGAAGGAGTCCTATCGAGCCTTTTTGGCCTGTGGGACCCCGGAAGCAGCTGATGGGTACCGGCAGTCCAAGCGACATGCGGCTCGGGTGGTCACTGAGGCAAAAACTCGGGCATGGGAGGAGTTCGGAGAGGCCATGGAGAATGACTTCCGCATGGCTTCGAGGCGATTCTGGTCCACCATCCGGCATCTCAGGGGGGGAAAGCGGTACGCCACTAACACTGTTTATAATGGGAGTGGTGTGCTGCTGACCTCAACTCTGGATGTTGTGGGCCGGTGGGCGGAATACTTTGAAGACTGTGAAAAAATTAATAAACTGACACGTATCGTTTAAATATTGTTAAAATCCATGTTTCTTCTGCAGATTTTTAAAGTTGATGTGTAAAATGTGAACTTTGGTAAACTCCTCAGTTGATGTGTAAATGTGAACTTTTGTAAACTTCTCAAAGCCTCCTGCTCAGCAAAACGTCCTTGTATTCACCACCTGCAAAAAACAAAGACACAGAACTTTTATCTAACTGCTGAGAACGTTTTTTCGTATCAACATGTTCTTCCTTTATCAGAATATCCTAGCCACATGAACAAAGACTTGTTACAAATCTAATTAAAAACACCAAGCTCCACAATGTTTATCAGAATGTTCTGGTCACATGGACAGAAGACAGTTACAAATCTAATTAAAAAACACCAGCTCCACAATGTTTATCAGAATGTTCTGGTCACATGGACAGAAGACTTGTTACAAATCTAATTAAAAAACACCAGCTCAGCAAGAAAAAGAACATCTCGTGCTGATAACAAAGAACCTGTGTATGATATCAGCATGAGAAACTTTATCCTCCTTCATGATAGGATGTTATTGTGACGCACGAAACATGTATAAAATATGTACTGTCTCTTTAAAAATTCAGTGTGCTATTCTGACTTCGTTCAGGGAGCAACTCTTTTCTGCAGAAAAAATAAACCTTGCGCTCCGATTTGAGCTAAAAGAGAGATGTCTCTGGTACTTTTCGTTTTATTAGAAGTATTTTAAACTTTAAAATAATTACTATTTTTTCCACAAATTTGGAGGCACCGCTGGGATATGCCGAGAGTTCGTCCAATCAACGGGGAATTACGACGAGGCTGATCACCTAGACCTCCGAACCTCCAGTAAACGTTTTAGGAGCGGGAGGGCGTCGGGTTCTCCGGAGAGAGGATCTGCTCCGGCCGTATCCGAGACAGGAAGCCAGAGACATCTACGATAAGGTAAAAAAGATCGCTCTCATAAAATAAGTGTAAGTTCTGAATTTAGAGTAAGAACCGAGGTAAGTTCTCACTAGGAGAACCGAGTGTAGGCTCGTCTTGATAGAAAGAGGGCTGAGTGTAGGCTCATCTTGATAAAAGAGGGCTGAGGAAATAAAATAGTTTGTCTTAAAGAAAGAAAACTAACAAAGATGGGGACAGTGAAAAGTAAAGACCAAGTTTATATACCAAACGGTTCAATTGCAGAAAGAATGAAACGCTTACACAGAGATTCCTGCCTTAGTTTTGTTTCTCAGTGGCATCACGAATTCGGTTTTCCTAAAAATGGATCTTTAGAGACCGAAGATATTCAGAAACTTGAACAACAATTATTGTAGCAGAAACAGAAAATGATTCAAATGAAGAAAATACCTCAAAAGGTTTACTTAACGATGCACAGACATGAGGAAGCATTTAAAATGTGGAAAAATGAGTCTAAAAATATGATGGGTAAAACGGAGTCCAGATTATTACAGATGTCTCAAAAAGTTGAAGACTTACAGAAGCAGTGCAGAGAACAGGAGACTCAGAGAGACAAAGACCAGACAAAGAAAGTGTCAAAAAAACTGAAAACCTCTCTTTTTCCTCTGTCTTCCCACACACATGCATTGGAGACCCACGGACCTCCTCCCACCACCGCATCCTCCACCCCGATCTACCCCTCGCTGGCTGGACT
Organism: Nematolebias whitei; assembly: GCF_014905685.2. NCBI lineage: Eukaryota > Metazoa > Chordata > Actinopteri > Cyprinodontiformes > Rivulidae > Nematolebias > Nematolebias whitei. The sequence goes on along the minus strand of NC_056505.1, from coordinate 52,324,862 downwards.
CAAAGACCCACCACCCTATGCCCCACCACAGATGAAAACACATGAGACCCGCCCTGGACTGAAACCTGCTTGGGTCCTCACTTCGGATGATGATTTCATTGGACCAAGGCCAGCTGCCCCTCAGCAACAAGATGAACAAGGAGCAGCAGGAGGAGGAGATGTTACAACTGGACCACTCCCACCACCATCCCCTGCTACCAGCACAGTCTCATCAACATCGTCTTTAAACTCCTCACCATCGCTTTCATAATTTTCTGAGGGTTCTTCAATCATAACTCGGTCCAAAGCTGCAGAGCAAGAGGAGCGGATTAAAGCTTTCAGAGAAAAAGAAAAGCTGCTGGAGGCTGAAATACAGAGACTACAACAGTCACAGCATAACAACGGTTCCATAAGCTCCCCCATGACTTCAGATGGTGAACACAGCTCCACAACCATGCCAATGCTGGAGGTAGGCGGACCTGACGGACCACAACTGGTGTTCAGAACTTGGCCACTGAGCGACCTGACAAGCCTGGCCAAACAACACCTCCCAGACATGGCCCAAGGAGGAGACGTCGTGGGTGAAGCCATCACCAACATGGTTCGTATTCTCCGCCCCACCATACCAAAACTGAAAATGATTCTCACAGCTGTCTATGGTATGAACTTTGTAAGCACCATAGGGGCACAGCTGTTTGAGGTCCCACCTGGCAACCAACGGCTGGTGTGTGTCGAATACGCCCACGCAGATAACCAAGACTTTGTAACAGCTGTAGGTAACATTGTCAGGAGAGTTAAGACAGCATTTCCACAGACGCCTCAATATGCAAAGATCAAGGACACGGTCTAGAAGAGTGGCAAACCCCCTCAAGAGTACGTCGATCGTCTCATCCCTGTGTTTCGCACACACTCTGGCATCGCTTTTCCGGACAACGACTGGCATGATGCTGCACAGGCTTCAGCTTTTGAAACCATCCTGTGTCAATGTGTGATAGATGGATTTTTGCCAACAATCCGCAAGTCCATCCAGAACACCTACATAGGCTGGAAGACTGGCATTCGCCTCAACGACCTCCTACGTCATGCCAGACACGCCTGGGAACAGCACACGGCTGAAGAAACTGCAGCACTAAAGAAAAAGACAAGACAAGCAGAAAATGCTCAGCTCACTCTTCTTCAAGCTGCACAACAGATGACCTTGAACACTGCCCCACCACAACAGCTTCCAGCTTTTCCACGCCCACCACAACCTCTTGGTCCTTGGCCAGGCTCACAACAGCAACAACCACGTGGGTACGCAGGAGGGCCACAGCCATGCTTCCTGTGTGGAGGGACTGACCATTGGATAAGAGACTGCCCACAGAAACGCATCACATGGCGAGGGCATGGCCGACCATTCCAGAATCGGGCATCAATGCCCCCACTTGAGCCATGGCCCATGAACAATGAACAGAACTTTTACCCAGGCTCCCAACAATCGGTTGGTCGAAGCCAGGGTCCACCCAGGGGTCGTGGCCACCGAGGCGGGCACTCATCCTGACTAGGAGGGGGCGGCGAGGAGGGTCCAGGTCTCCAAACAGCAAGTACACGCACACACACACCAGCTGTTTCACCTACTGATACCACATGCACCTCCACGTATTTTAAATACACCCAGTCAGCATGTTTGAAGTTACCCATGCTCACAATGCTTGTAAACAATGCTCCACTAAAGTTCTTAGTGGACTCAGGGGCCACTCAATCTCTGATAATGAAGAAATGTCTCCCACATGCTCCACTGTGTGGCAAGATTGTCCACTCCACAGGAGCATCCGGTGTAGCAATCCCAGAGGTAATGACAGCTCCTCTGAATGTGATTGACCCTTTTGATCACACTGCCCACTCGCATCAGTTTCTACTCTCACAGACGTGTCCATTAAATCTTCTGGCCAGAGATCTGATTCTCAAATTCAATCTGTCCATCGATTGTAGCCCTGAAGGACTAGTGGTGTCAAAGTCTACACACTCAGTGGACACTTTGGTGACACTAGTGCCTGATCTGCTGTTTGTGTTTGAATGGTCCCTCACTGATGAGAGCCAGCGTGCAGCCTTGCTCTCTACGGCCAAAGATAGACTTCCACCTTCATGCACATTCATGCATGAACAACAGCTGCATTGCACTGCTCGTGTTACTTCAGACCCAGCTGACCAGCTAGGAGATTCATTCATGCAAACACCACCAACTGACTTACATACTACAGATATCTGCTGGACAAAGACCACATGTTTCCTGTTGACGTGCCTCACAGATGATGTCACACCACAAACATGCTATTTCACAGTACCTGACTCGTTTCCTCATGTTTCTCTTGTTAAACCTCCTGAGGCTCAGTGGCGCTCTCTAGGCCCTCTAGCACTGAGAGCCCATTGTGCATCTGACTGGCAACCACTTGACACTTGTTTCTACTCTCCTGCTCTGGAGATGTACAGACAACCACTTATTTTATCACTTCCGGTCACCCCATTCAAAGAAGTGATTGACACCTCTGCATGACTAACACTGCCTACGATGACTTGACAACCCAGACCTCTCTGCTGTTCCACCCACATTGTGGGCCCAGACAAAGTATGATGTAGGTCTGATAAAAGGTCAGGAGTCCATCCAAATTACTCCTAAAACTTCTTATCGACCAAAAATACCACAGTATCCACTGAAACCTGAGGCAGCCTCAGGCATTACACCTGTTTTTCACTCTCTTCTGGAAGCAGGTGTGATCGTTCCTTGTCCTACTTCACCTGTGAGAACTCCAATTTTTCCAGTGAAAAAGATCCGCCCCACTCCTCCTGATGAGTGGCGGTTTGTTCAGGATCTTAGAGCTGTAAATGCTGCAGTTCAGGCTCGTGCACCAATCGTCCCTAATCCTTATGTGATCTTGTCTCAAATACCAACTGGCTCCACCCACTTTTCAGTCATAGATCTGGCTAACGCTTTCTTTAGTGTACTTGTACATCCAGACAGCCAGTACTGGTTTGCATTTGAGTTTTTAGGGAAGTCTTACACCTTCACTCGCCTTTGCCAGGGCTATTGTGAGTCTCCAACTATTTTCCACCAGGCTTTGAGAGATAGTCTGGCAGGGTTCAGTCTTCCACCTGATTGTGCACTTCTTCAATATGTTGATGATCTTCTTTTGGCTGCTCCTGATGCACAAACATGCAA
>NC_056505.1:52307072-52321587 GCF_014905685.2 Nematolebias whitei | reverse complement strand
GGGTTATGCAGTTATTGTCGACATTTCATTCCAAACTACGCAGAACTTGAAACACCACTTGTTTGTCATGAAAAAGGCCTTCAAATGAGCTCTAAATTGACTTGGACACCACCTGCACTGTCAGCATTTGAGACTCTCAAATTACAGCTGCAGAAAGCCCCCACCTTAGGAATTCCTGATCCAACCCACCCATTTATGCAGGCGGTGGATGAAAGGGGGGGATGCATGACCTCAGTTTTGTTGCAAAAGCATGGTGACCGCATGAAACCGGTGGCCTACTTCTCATCAAAACTTGATCCAGTTGCTGCAGGACTTCCACTTTGTTTGCGCGCTGTCGCTGCAGCAGAAAAATCTGTATTGGCCAGTAGAGACATTGTGAGGTACTCTGATTTGACCTTGCTTGTACCACACGCTGTCACTCACATTCTAAACGAGCAAAAAACTGCTCACTTGTCTATAGCGCGTTGGTTAAGGTACCACACCACTCTCCTTGACATGCCAAATATCACCATCCAACGTTGCAACGTTTTAAATCTAGCTACACTCTTACTTTCACCTATCGAAGGCACACCACATAACTGTTTAGCTGAACTTGAAGTGCTTTGCACACCTAGACCTGACTTACAACAAGAACCTCTTGAACACCCAGACTGGGAACTCTTTGTAGATGGCTCATCTTCACGTGATCCTAACACTGGCTCTATTCACAGCGGTTATGCAGTTGTAACTTCCTCTTCCACCATTGAGGCTCGTTCATTGCCTCCTTGTTCAGCTCAGGCCTGTGAACTCATAGCCTTGACCAGAGCTTGCCATCTCTCTGAAAACAAATCTGTCAACATCTTCACTGACTCTCGCTATGCTTTTGGTGTTGTACATGATTTTGGAGCTTTGTGGAAACATCGTCACTTCCTTCGTTCAGATGGACAGCCCATCTTGAACCACAAACTTGTTGCTAATCTTCTAGAAGCAATCACACTTCCCAAACACATTGCTGTAGTAAAATGTGCAGCCCATACCCGAAACACTGACTATGTCTCTAGGGGCAACGCAGCTGCTGACATAGCAGCTAAATCTGCTGCTACCACACCTCCTGAAAGGATCCACCCACTTCCTCTTATGGTCTGCTCATCATCTCAGACCACAGCCTCACCTGACTCATTCACCATCACAGACATGCAAAAACTCTCAACACCTTCTGAGCGAGCAGAATGGAAACGCCTTGGAAGCACGTTCACTGATGGTATCTGGCTAGGTCCAAACAACAACCCCTGCCTACCTCGACATTTCTTTCATTCTTTTGCTGTTTTAACACATGGTGGAGACCATGTGTCTAAGGGGGGAATGTTAAGAGAAATGGACACACACTGGTTTACTGTGAAATTTTTGAAAGTTGCTGAACAGTACTATGACTCATGTCTGATATGTGCCACTCACAATATTTCAAAAACAATAAAAACCACAGCACCAGGTGCACACAAGACAGTGACTGCTCCTTTTCAACATCTAATGATTGATTTTATTGAATTAACGCCCGTTTTAAACAAGAAATACTGCTTGGTTGTTGTCGATATGTTTTCCAAATGGGTTGAAGTTTTCCCCACAAAACATGCAACAGCAAACACAGTAGCAAAGATTTTACTGACGGAGATCATTCCACGATGGGGAATCCCCCAGAGAATTTCAAGTGATAATGGGTCCCACTTCGCAAATGAGATCATGAATGAAGTATCCACGACCCTACATTTTGACCTAACAAAACACTGTGCCTACCACCCACAGAGCGGGGGCGCTGTTGAACGAGAAAATGGTACTTTGAAAAACAAACTGGCCAAACTTTGTGAGGACACAAAACAGAACTGGGTCACATGCTTGCCTATTGCTGTTATGTTTATGTGAATGCGCAGACGAGCTAGGCTTAATCTTAGTCCTTTTGAAATCCTTTTTGCAGCTCCTCCCAATCTGGGAGTCGGACCGACAACTGATCGCACCAGCGATCTTAAACACTGTGATCATAACATGATGAACTATTGCATTGAACTAACCAAACACTTAACATCCATCAGGTCTCAGGTGCAGGGAGGACTCCCTACACCAGCGCAAAAGCGATTGCACTGTATTTCTCCTGGAGACTTTGTTATGATTAAATGTTTCAGGAGAAGGCGCTGGAACTCTCCCAGGTGGACTGGACCATTCCAGGTTTTGCTGACCACCCACACGGCTGTGAAGGTGGCTGAGAGAACTACTTGGGTCCACGCATCCCACTGTAAGCTGTTCAAAGGGATCACTCTACCATCAGAAGAAGACCAGACGAGGAGCAAAGGACAGGAAAGACCAGGGCAACTGCCCGAAGAGTCACTCAGCACCAACGGGTAGCTGAGGCAGCGGTCTGTTAGGCCACGACCAAACCTAACAGAGCCAGGACAGCACACTCACTGGCGTCAAAACTAAGTGAGGCAGCGTCCCCATTGCCCCTCTTCGACCGGACGGAAACCAGGATACCGAGAACTAGCCCAGAGGAAAAGAAGCACCAGAGCTTAGAGCTGGGTGCCACCGTGGGTGCAACAAGTATCGGAGTCTGAACGGCTTGATACCCACGGGGGATCTACGCCACTCACGTTCACCACCCACTGATAGAGCTCAGGCTCACAGTGAGGGCGGCGGGGTACCTAGACCCTCCAACTGATCAGGCAGGCAGAACAGATAGACGTTTTGATACCCAACAGACAAACAGCCATCATGAACTCCGTGCGGTACCAGTGGAAGCTTTTTGCATTCTTTGCATACACTTTTGTTTTAGTTCTTGGTCCTATTTTCCTCTTACAACACTTTTGTTTTTTTCAAGACAAGGAACCTTGTCACACACAGAACTTAACACACCCACGCACCCGACGCGACTTATCCCATTTACTGAAACCTGACCATGAACATCAACACGACTACAGCACAAACTTATGGTGGCAACTGATGAATAGAACAGCTCACGAAGGAAACACCACTGATTGTTATGTATGCGCACACATGCCTTATGCCACACACAATTCAGGACTACGTACTCAACCAGTCTCCCCCAACCTACAGTCTTGTCTGTATGGCTTGAGTATTCACCCAGGCCTACAAAACTGGGACTCGCAAAATTACTCACTACCTTTGTCTACTATACTAATAAGAAATGTGAATTTATTCGCCCAACAAGCCAAGCTCATGTTGGGACGATCCCCCAAGGGCAACTGTACTGCGACCTCTGATGTATTGCCCCTGCCCCAGATACCACTAACCCTACCAGAAATTATCACGTTAACGAATTTAAAACCTGAAACACTAGGAAATTGCGTATTTAATAATGGTACTACTTCAGTAGGTACCCTCCCATGGAACCTATGTAGGACAGTATACTCTTTCTGTGATCTTCCCCCACCTAGAACAGGAAATGAGTCAACTTACCTGTACTGCACCTTTTGCAGAGAGGGAGAAAACTTCACAGACGGAAATCGCGCAAGCGGTACGTCTTGTGATGGCTACAATTTAACCAATTGTGAGGGACTACTAACACAAAGAACTTTTCACATACACAAGCACACAAAAGGCAGACAGAACGTGACTCGCTGCAGTGTTTCAGTTCCCGGAGATAAAGGCTCCAGGGTCCTGTCAGATTGGTATTTTCTTTGTGGCCACAAGGCATACGCCGCCCTCCCTCCAAATTGGGGTGGATTATGTGCTTTGGTTCAGCTAGCAAACCCAATGTTCATATTAAGACAACCACCACAATCACGCGATAAGAGACCCGTCGTTCACCTATGCCCAAAGTCACTAGATGGGGAGGGCTGACCACTAGCACGGGAGTACCATGGGAATACAGAATTTGGAACGGTGGTGAAAAATTCTTTCAACAAGGACTCCCTATGGTTGGATTAGGTGAAGTCCGCAACCATGTAGAGATCAATAGATATGCACTTCTCCGCCTGATTAATGCCACACAAATGCTAGGAAAAGGAACTCAAAATGAATTGAACGCAATTAGGAATATGGTTCTCCAAAATAGAGTTGTCCTTGATCTTTTAACGGCCTCACAAGGGGGCGTTTGTAAGATAATTGGTCAAGTATGCTGTACATTTATCCCTGATGAAACACACGATGGAGGTGCCATCCATGACGCACTAGAAGATTTGTCCCACTTAAAAGACTATGTAGAAAGCGGTACCAAAGGCACATAGCCCTTTGATTTCTGGGTGTGGCTTACCTCTGGTTCATGGTGGCAGCTTCTGTTGAGAATTTGCGCCCCTCTCATCGTCTTTTTAGTTTTGTTTTGTTTATTTTTCTCCTGTGTTGTCCCATGTATCAAGAGCATGGTAAACAAGGCCTTTACAGGAGTAGTTACGACATCCATCTCTGACATTGACATTGAAAAGCCCAGCCCATCCACTGAACTGTCGCCTAGGACTTCCACCACTTTTGTTTTAAAATAAAATGAAAATTCGTTTTACAGTTAGAGAACATCAATCCATTCTTGAGATTGACACATCCTGCACCGATGACATCTTTGTAATTGACTTTGACAGAGGCGGACACTCCCTGATGACTGAAACTTCGCCCATTCCATCTAGACTAGAATTCCTAGATTTAGTAGTCTTAGCCGTCCAAAGTTGTGTTCTTAGGCTTAGACCAGAAGACCATGAGTACACTGGACAAGATTTCCTGAACTAAAGACATTTCTTACGCTTTCATATTTTGGTTTTATGCTTTTAAATAAAATTTTATGTTTTCTTCTTTTTATATTTTATGTTAATACTTTTTGATTGAAACAGTATGCCCTCCTTTGAGTTCTTTGTATATTTTCATGTTTTGAATAAAATTGAAGTTTCTTACCTGTATGCATATAGCTCTTAAACAGGGTCTGTAACCCACAAAAACAGCTCTTGCAATTTCCATTTGAAGTTTATGATGGTCCTGTGCCAAACCACAAGTGATGCATTGAACTTGATGTTTATCCCATTCAAAGTCTATACTGTTATATATAACTTTATTCACTCTGTTTTCTTATTTCGTTGTTCCTTTTGGAACAAAAGGGGGGAAATTGTGAAAAAATTAATAAACTGACACGTATCGTTTAAATATTGTTAAAATCCATGTTTCTTCTGCAGATTTTTAAAGTTGATGTGTAAAATGTGAACTTTGGTAAACTCCTCAGTTGATGTGTAAATGTGAACTTTTGTAAACTTCTCAAAGCCTCCTGCTCAGCAAAACGTCCTTGTATTCACCACCTGCAAAAAACAAAGACACAGAACTTTTATCTAACTGCTGAGAACGTTTTTTCGTATCAACATGTTCTTCCTTTATCAGAATATCCTAGCCACATGAACAAAGACTTGTTACAAATCTAATTAAAAACACCAAGCTCCACAATGTTTATCAGAATGTTCTGGTCACATGGACAGAAGACAGTTACAAATCTAATTAAAAAACACCAGCTCCACAATGTTTATCAGAATGTTCTGGTCACATGGACAGAAGACTTGTTACAAATCTAATTAAAAAACACCAGCTCAGCAAGAAAAAGAACATCTCGTGCTGATAACAAAGAACCTGTGTATGATATCAACATGAGAAACTTTATCCTCCTTCATGATATGATGTTATTGTGACGCATGAAACATGTATAAAATATGTACTGTCTCTTTAAAAATTCAGTGTGCTATTCTGACTTCGTTCAGGGAGCAACTCTTTTCTGCAGAAAAAAATAAACCTTGCGCTCCGATTTGAGCTAAAAGAGAGATGTCTCTGGTTCTTTTCGTTTTGTTAGAAGTATTTTAAACTTTAAAATAATTACTATTTTTTCCACAAGACCTCCTCAATCCCACCGGCACGTCTTTCTCTGAGGAAGTGGAGCCTGGGGACTCTGGGTCGGGCCCTCCAATCTCTGGTGCTGAGGTCACCGAGGTGGTTAAAAAGCTCCTCGGTGGCAGGGCCCCAGGGGTGGATGAGATTCGCCCGGAGTTCCTTAAGGCTCTGGATGTTGTAGAGTTGTGTTGGCTTACGCGACTCTGCAACATTGCGTGGACATCGGGGGAAGTTCCCTTGGATTGGCAGACCGGGGTGATGGTCCCCCTATTCAAAAAGGGGGACCGTAGAGTGTGTTCCAACTAGAGGGAAATCACGCTCTTAAGCCTCCCTGGTAAGGTCTATTTGGGGATTCTGGAGAGGAGGGTCCGTCGGATAGTCGAACCTCAGATTCAGGAGGAGCAGTGCGGTTTTTATCCTGGTCGTGGAACACTGGACCAGCTCTACACTCTCAGCAGGGTCCTGGAGGGTGCGTGGGAGTTTGCCCAACCGGTCTACATGTGCTTTGTAGACTTGGAGAAGGTGTTCGACCGCATCCCTCGGGGAACCCTGTGGGGGGTACTCTGGGAGTATGGGGTACCGGGCCCTTTGACACGGGCTGTTAGGTCCCTGTATGACCGGTGTCAGAGCCTGGTCCGCATTGCCGGCAGTAAGTCGGGCTTGTTCCCGGTGAGAGTTGGACTCCGCCAAGGTTGCCCTTTGTCACCGATTCTGTTCATAACTTTTATGGACAGAATTTCTAGGCGCAGCCAAGTTGTTGAGGGGATCCGTTTTGGTGGCCTTAGGATTGCATCTCTACTTTTTGCAGATGATGTGGTCCTATTGGCTTCATCAGATTGTGATCTACAACTTTTGCTGGAGTGGTTCGCAGCCGAATGCGACGCGGCCGGGATGAAGATCAGTTCCTCCAAATCCGAGGCCATGGTCTTGAGTCGGAAAAGGGTAGAGTGCCCTCTCTGGGTCAGGGAGGAGGTCCTACCCCAATTGGAGGAGTTCAAGTATCTTGGGGTCTTGTTCACGAATGAGGGAAAAATGGAGCGTGAGATCGATAGGCAGATAGGTGCAGCGTCTGCAGTGAAGCAGGCGCTGTACAGGTTTGTAGTGGTGAAATGAGAGCTGAGTCAAAAGGCGAAGCTCTCAATTTACCTATCGATCTACGTTCCTACCCTCATCTATGGTCACGAGCTTTTGTGACCGAAAGAATGTGATCTCGGATACAAGCGGCCGAAATGAGTTTTCTCCGCAGGGTGTCTGGGCTCTCCCTTAGAGACAGGGTGAGAAGCTTGCTCATCCGGGAGGGACTCAGAGTAGAGCCGCTGCTTCTCCAAGTTGAGAGGAGCCACTTGAGGTGGCTTGGGCATCTGTTTAGGATGCCTTCTGGATGCCTCCCTGGTGAGGTGTTCCGGACACGTCCCACCGGAAGGAGGCCCAGAGGAAGACCCAGGACACGCTGGAGGGACTATATTTCTCGTCTGGCCTGGGAATGCCTCGGGATTCCCCCGGAAGAGCTGGCCCAAGTGGCTGGGGAGAGGTAAGTCTGGGCCTCCCTACTTAGGCTGCTACTCCCGTGACCCAACCCCGGATAAGTGGAAGAAAACAGATGGAAGTTTGCATTGAAGTTGTAAGATGATCAACTAGATGATCTGTCACTATTCTCTGATGCATTACTCTGCAAGATAGAGGAAAACAATGATGGAAGAGATTGTTTAAATTTGGTTACAGCATTTTCTAAGCAGCACCTGATGAGATGAAATTTACTCTCAGTGACTGTGTAGTCATTTAAGGTCACGTTAAGTCATGTCTAGACTGGACTATTGCAATAGTTTATTATCTGGATGTCCAAATACTTCTTTAAAACATCTTCAGTTGATCCAAAATGCTGCTGCTAGAGTCTTAACCGGAGTTAGTAGGAGAGATCATATCTCTCCAGTTTTATCTTCTCTCCATTGGCTCCCTGTCAAATCCAGAATAGAATTCAAAATCTTACTTCTAACCTGCAAAGCTCTCAACAACCTAGCTCCATCTTATATTACAGATCTTATTGTTCCGTATTTTCCCAACAGAGCACTTTGCTCTCAGATTGCAGGTTTACTTGTGGTTCCTAGAATTTACAAAAACAGAATGGGAGGCAGATCTTTCAGTTATCAGGCTCCTCTCTTGTGGAACCAACTGCCAATCTCTGTCCGTGAGGCTGACACATTATCCAGTTTTAAAACTAGGCTTAATACTTTCCTTTTTGCTAAATCCTATAGTTAGGGTCGGCTTGGGTTTCCTGAGCTGTCCCTTAGTTATTCTGCTATAGGCTTAGACTGCTGAAGGACAAACTGACCACACATTTCACTCTGCTGCTGTTTTTACTTACTCTGCTCAACCTGTTTTGTATTTGTAATTATTTTTTCTATCCTTAACATGTGTTTTTGTCTTTCAGATACACCTGGACCTATACCTGGACCTACCATTCTGTGTTCGTCTGTCTCTCCTTCCTGTCCTCTCAACCAGCCGGTCAAAGCAGATGGCCGCTTGTCCTGAGCCTGGTTCTGCTGGAGGTTTCTTCCTTTAAAAGGGAGTTTTTACTTTCCACTGTTGCCACTGTGCTTGCTCAGGATGGGAGACTGCAACGAAGCCAAGATTCAAATTGTCTGCTGGATTCCTTAGATAGAGAACTTTACTAATTGGCTTTTATGTTTGTGAATGTTCCTGTAAAGTGCCCTGAGACAACTTTGTTATGACTTGGCGCTATATAAATAAACTGATCTAAAAAAGTTAAATCTGGTCCTCTGGACATTCAAAAAAACAAAACAAAGCAAAACAACAAAAAAATGTAGAAACGTTTCGTCTCTCATCCGAGAAACTTCCTCAGTCTGAGGTGTTGTATTCAGCTCAGTCTCTTAAATAGCACCTTCTCAGAGTGGATCAACCAGTTTTGCTGCTGACAACCAAAACCAGCTGATCACATGATCAAGAAGGACCATCAGCCTAACGATGGATCATTAGCACACTGATGGCTGTTTACTATTCACAGAGGGCTGAGTGATACTAGCAATCACAGCATTGTAAGAGGGGGACAGTTGAACACGTAGACCTCCACCCCTGTTTAATGATGGACGATTTCTTTTCACAAAGATGGCCTCCTTTACTCCTCTCTCAAACCATCGTTCCTTGCTATCCAGGATGTGCACATCTTCATCCCTGAAAGAGTGACCGCTGGCCTGGAGATGAGTGTAGACCCCAGAATCCTGGCCTGATGATGTTGATCTTCTGTGCAGGGCCATCCTTTTGGCCAGTGACTGTTTAGTTTCCCAGATGTAAGACTGATCGCTGCCCTCCTGACACTGAACAGCATACACAACATTACTCTGTTTGTGCCGGGGGACTGGATCTTTGGGATGAACCAGTCTTTGCCGTAATGTATTTTGGGGTTTAAAAGCCACTGGGACGTTATGTTTAGAAAATAAACATCTCAGTTTCTCTGATACTCCCTCAACATACGGAATGACCACTGGTCTGGGTCTGGATTCCTCCTTTTCACCTGTTGGCTGACTGGAGTCCTGTTTGGGTTTCTTCTCTGCTTTTAGGAAGGCCCAGTTAGGATATCCACATTGCTCTAGAGCCTGTCTTGTGTGGGATTTTTCCTTCTGCCTGGCTCCTGAGTTAGTGGGGATGCTGTCTGCTCTGTGGTACAGAGTCCTGATGACTCCTAACTTGTGCTCCAAAGGGTGATGGGAGTCAAACTGCAAATACTGGTCTATGTGAGTGGGTTTGCAGTACACCTCAGTTTGCAAATGTCCTCCTGAGACCTCACAGTCCAAGAAATCCAACCTGCCATTTTTTACATCTTCTCATGTGAACTTTATGTATTTATCCACAGAGCTGATGTGGTCAGTAAAATGTTGGACTTCCTGAGATTTAATTTTAACCCAGGTGTCATCAGCATACCAGAACCAATGACTTGGTGGTGTCCCTGAAAAGGACGTCAAGGCTCTCTTTTCTACCTCTTCCATGTACAGGTTGGCAACAATAGGAGAAACTGGAGACCCCATAGCACACCCATGTTTCTGCCTATAATATTGCTCCCCATATGTGAAGTAGGTTGACTGCAGGCACAGTTTCAAGAGTTGACACAGTTGTTCTGTGGAAAGCGTGGTCCTGCTGCTCAGAGTGGTGTCTGATTTTAATTTTAAACTGACCACCTCTACTGCATCATCAACAGGAATGCACGTAAAGAGTGATGTGACATCAAAAGAGACCATTGTTTCATCAGTCTCCATGATGACATCCCTCACCTTATCCACAAAGTCCATGGTGTTCTGTATGTGATGTTTTGAGCTGCCAACTAAAGGGATGAGTACAGACGCCAGATATTTGGAAACATTGGAAGTGACAGAGTTAATCATGCTAACAATAGGTCTTAAAGGTACACCTTGTTTGTGGATTTTAGGTAAACCATATAGACTAGGTGTGGCCTCCCCTGGGTACAGTCTGTGGTACAGAATACGGTCAATAGCCTTGTCCTGCTCCAAATTTTTCAGGCAATCTATTAACTTCTTCTTGTAACCACTTCCTGGATCTCTTTTCAGAGGTTCATAAGTGTTTAAGTCACTAAGGAGTGTCATAACTTTCTCTTGATAGTCTTTCTGGTTCAAAATCACTGTGCACCTTCCTTTGTCTGCTGGGAGAATGATGATGTTTTTGTCCTTGCTAAGAGTGGTGAGTGCGTCCCTCTCCTCTCTACTGATGTTTGAAGGTGGTGGTTTGGTATTGCTGAGGCAGGATGAAACTTTGATTCTGAGCTGTTCTGCTTCACCCTCTTTCATTTTGTTGTTGCGGATGGCTGACTCAGTAGCTGTGATCATCTCCACCAGAGGAATTCTACTTGGTGCAACTGCAAAGTTCAGTCCCCTGGCAAGAATCTCTGTCTCCGGCTGGGTGAGCTGTCTGTCAGATAAATTCTTCACCCACTTTTCTGTCTCCCTGGCATGTAATTGTAAAGATGTGCACATCCTGGACAGAGAGGAACAATGGTTTGAGAGAGGAGTAACGGAGGCCATCTTTGTGAAAAGAAATCGTCCATCATTAAACAGGGGTGGAGCCTCCGTGTTCAACTGTCCCCCTCTTACAATGCTGTTTTTGCTAGTATCACTCAACCCCCTGTGAATAGTAAACAGCCATCAGGTGCTAATGATCCATTGTTAGGCTGATGGTCCTTCTTGATCATGTGATCAGCTGGTTTTGGTTGTCAGCAGCAAACTAGTTGATCCACTCTGAGAAGGTGCTATTTAAGAGACTGAGCTGAAAACAGCACCTCAGACTGAGGAAGTCTCTTGGATGAGAGACGAAACGTTTCTACATTTTTTTCTGCTTTGTTTTTTTTTTTTTTTTTTTTTAATGTACAGAGGACCAGATTGAACTTTTTTGGATTTTTCTACCTGGATTATTGAGCATGCATCAGGATATTTCACACAAAAGTTCCTAAATGTTAATAAACAATACAATATATAAAGAAATAAGATAAACAATATCAATAATAATGTTCAATATGTATTGGAACATTGATAAGGACAGACTATTTACAATACATGTAAGTCTTAAATCGGGGAAACTAAACAGCCACTGGCCAAAAGGGTGCCTCAGATCAGCTGATCAGCTGCTCCTGGAGGTGCCGAGGTCTAAACGGAGGCTCCGAGGGGACAAAGCTTTTTCTGTTGCTGCTCCAAGACTGTGGAATGATCTCCCTTTTCCCATCAGACGAGCTTCTTCGCTGTCCAGTTTTAAAACTCTTTTAAAAACACATTTTTACTCCCTGGCTTTTAGCTCACACTGAATTTGTACTGAACTGTTTTAATTGTTTTTATTGATCTTAATGTTTTAACAACTGTTTTATGTGTTTAAATGTTCTTGATTTTATATGTACAGCACTTTGTGGCAGCTGTGGTTGTTTTAAACGGCTTTATAAATACCATACCACTTTTCTCTAGTGCATTTAACACAATCCAGCCTGATTTGCTTTGTCAGAAACTCCAGAAGACTCAGGTGGAGGCCTCAACAATCACCTAGATCAAAGACTACCTGACAGACAGACCACAGTTTGTGAGACTGAAGGGTTGTGTGTCTAACCAGGTAGTCAGTAGCTCAGGAGCACCCCAGGGGACTGTACTCTCACCATTCCTTTTCACTCTGTACACCTCAGATTTCCAGTACAAAACAGACTCCTGTCATCTGCAGAAATATTTAGATGACTCTGCAGTGGTCGGGTGTATCAGAGATGGACAAGAAGCTGAGTACAGGAAACTGGTGGACCGCTTTGTGGCATGGTGTGGAAACAATCATCTCATCTTGAATGTGAACAAAACAAAGGAGATGATTGTAGATTTCAGGAGAATCAGGAACAGGTCCAACCCTATTTCCATCATGGGAGAAGAAGTGGAGGTGGTGGAGAAGTACAAATACCTTGGAGTTCACCTGGACAATAGACTGGACTGGAAATGCAACAGTGAAGCCATCTACAAGAAGGGACAGAGCAGACTGTACTTCTTGAGGAAGCTGAAGTCCTTCAACGTTTGCAGCAAGATGCTGCGTATCTTCTATAAGTCTGTTGTAGAGAGTGCCATCTCTTCTGCCATCATCTGCTGGGGGAGCAGCACCAGAGCAAGTGACTTAAAAAAGATCAACAAGCTCATAAAGAAGGCTGGCTCAGTTCTGGGGACTCCTCTAGAACCTTTGGAGATGATTGTTCAAAGAAAGATTCTTCATAAAATGAAGAACATTATAGACAACCCTCAGCATCCTCTTCATCAGACTGTCATACAACAACAGAGTGTCTTCAGTCAGAGGTTTCTTCAGATCTGCTGTAGGACAGACCGCTACAAGAGATCCTTCCTGCCCACAGCCATCAGCATCTATAGCAACTCTTTAATGAAACCAGGATGATGAGTTACAACAACATTTAATTTCCCTCTGGGATTAATAAAGTATTTTTGAATTGAATTGAATTGAATTTCACTGATATTCACTGATATTTTGAGTGATCATTGTGTGACAGCGGCTTTGAGAGATATTAAACTTCCACCTTCTAAGCCCAGATTAATTCAAAAAAGGGATCTGAAACGTTTTTGTGAACAGTCATTCCTCTGGGATCTGTCTCACTTTGACTGGCATCATATTCTGCTAACTGATGACGTGAACTCTGCTTGGAACTATTTTCATAATAGTTTCATAATAGTTTTATTTTGTGAACAAACATGCTCCTTTTCGTCAGTTCAGAATAAAGGTACGAGACAGACCCTGGTTTACTCCAGAGCTAGCTGACCTCCTGCACAGGAGAGATCATCTTTGGGCCACAGCGAGAAAATCTGACTCAGACACTGATTGGTTGAGTTTTCGACAGATGAGGAATAAATGCACAACTGCTGTCAAAGCAGCAAAACGCAACTATTTCTTATCTCAGACCTCCAAAAATCTAAATGACCCTAACAGATTCTGGAAAACCATCAAATCTCTCTCAGCCACCCCCCAATCATCTGACCTCCCATCACAACTTCTCATTAACTCTGTTCCTGTGTCAAATAAGCACGAGATCCTGAACTGTCTCAACAAACATTTTGTTGCTTCTAGTTCTTTATTTGACACAGTCACTGATGAAAAATCAGCCACTTCACTTAATAACCAAACTTCTACTAATCAAATCCCTCCTACAAGTCAATCCTCAGTTAATCACAGCTTCTCTTTTTCTCCATTCTCAGTCAGTGAGGTCAATAAACTGTTAAAAGATCTTGATCCTAAAAAAATCTGCAGGTCCAGATGAACTTCCACCTTACTTCTTAAGGCTGGCTGCTCATATCATCACAGTCCCTGTGACCCACATCTTCAATCTCTTCATAAGACAAAACTCCATCCCAGACCCTTGGAAAACAGCCTTTGTTCTTCCTTTGCTGAAGGGAGGTGACCCCACCTCACTGAACAACTATCGACCAATCTCTAAACTCTGTATTTTAGCCAAGGTTCTAGAAAAACTGATAAACTCTCAAATCAAAAATTACCTGGACTCATTTAACATCTTACCTCCACATCAATCTGGTTTCAGGAAACAACACAGCACAACCACTGCTTCACTGAAGGTTCTTAATGACGTTGTTGAAGCACTGGATGCTAAGGATTATTGTGCTGCACTTTTCTTAGACCTGTCTAAAGCTTTTGACACTGTGGATCAGAACATCTTGTGTCATAAACTCTCAGAAATTGGTTTCTCAGAACACACCATATGTTGGTTCTCTAACTATCTTTCAGACCGGAGGCAATGTGTTCAACATAATGGTACTTCCTCCAGTTATTTAACAGTCAACAATGGTGTACCACAAGGCTCAGTCTTAGGACCCACTCTGTTTACAATCTACATACATAATGTAGGTAAAAACATCCCTAATGCATCCATACATTTCTATGCTGATGACACAGTTGTTTATTGTCGAGCTAAAACTGTTGCTAAGGCTTTCCAGCTTTTGAAATCTGCATTCAACATCATCCAGTCAGATTTGTTCCACCTCAAACTTGTCCTAAATGCCGACAAAACCAAAGGGATGCTTTTTTCAAATAGGAAGTTGGTCCCAGCAGTTCTTCCTCCGATTTTATCCTCAAATGGTGTCCCCATTGAGTTTGTTGATTCCTATAAATATTTGGGTATCTT
>NC_056505.1:52299328-52306972 GCF_014905685.2 Nematolebias whitei | reverse complement strand
TTCGGTGAAAACCAACACTTCTGAACGGATTTTTTACACAAACGTGGCAAAATTTCAGCGAATAAGCTATAAAGAATTTAAACAGCGTTTCAGAACACAGCTTTAATGCGCTTTCCAGCGTTAAAAAGCAGATTTTATTCCCTATGAAAACGAGTCTTCACTTCCGGGTGACGTGATTGACACTTCCCTCATCCAATTAGAACGTTACACACGGTCTCTCTCCACCAATGACGCAGCGTAGGGGTGAGGGGAGGTGACGTCAGTCAACCTTTCTCAGCAAATCAGAGCTTTCCAAAGCAGCAAACAACCAACCACGAAGCGTTAGCAGCCATGTTAATGTAGCCTGAAACTTTTTTATCACTTATCGTCTTCTAAACCATCAAAATGCACTTTCTCTGCTAAAAAAGTAACGAATCAACCCCCGAGCTGCACGGAGACAGCGCTCCGTGTCTCAAAACGTCTTTCTAGCTATTTAACAACTCGTTCGAACTTTTCAGAACCGATTCGGTACCAGAACCGAACCGGACCAGAACAGCGTCTGGAACACAGTTTAAACAGAATAAAGCGTTTCCACAGCTCAAAGCCAGCTTATGTTACACATACAGACGCACAATTCAGCTTTATAAAGACTCAATGACACAATTTCAGCTTTTAAAACATTGCCAGCGTAACACAGCGCAAAGTTGCAGAGCCGAGCTCCAAGCGCTGCGTAAAGACGCACGGTTTCAGCACAGCAGATAAACTGTTATTTTACAACCTTGCCAACATGAAAATCAATGTGTACACGGTTACAGTCCATTTAGGAGCGCGTAGCGGGCCACCAATATGTAGATGAACAGATGCTGGGATATATTCATCATTTAACGCGGGTTCCTCATTTTTCTGGACTGAATAAAACGTGCATTGATTTTAAGGAAATGCAAAGTGAGACGTCATTTATATTTGACCCATCAAAATGAATGCGGTCATTTATTTACAGAATCAAATTTAACATCAAACATTTACATTAATTTGGCAAATTATGAAAATAACAATATAAGCAATCAATCAGGAAAAATCATACGGCCATGATTTTTCCGTTGCTGCACCACAGACATTTATAAACTGTACAACTATGATCTTTTACCCACACGGATGTGAATAAGCACTTTACACAGACATTTCTAAATATCTGGGAGAATTTCTACCTGATAGAAAGTTAAAGATGAAAGAAGTTAAAGGGAGTAAGATTGAATGGGAGGGGAGGAATGTTCACCAGAACCGACACTCTCCATCAGAAGCCCAGCTCTCCTTCGGTACGCTTGGTAGGAAACTTGATCCATTACCTTTCTGAAGATTCATCAGCAGATATGGAATTCCGTTAACGCTACCTGTCCAGCGTCTCCTGATGGTGGCTGTAGCTCGTCAGAAGTAGTGGCTAGTGAAAGTTATAATCCCATGGAACTCGGAAGAGCTTTTTGTCATGTCAAGATCATCCCGTCTCCGACAGAACTCGAACAGAACCAGCAGAAAACTCTCCAGCACTCTCGAACTCTCCAAAAACTCTAGAAGTCTGACAACTCTCCAACTCTGTGTAGACCAGGAAGTACTGACATTTTAAAAGACTCTTTCCCGGTTCACTTTTTGGGATTTGTTCATTGGTCAGAAACGACCAGACGGGGTGGGTTTTGTGACGTAAGAGGTTAGAGACAGCGAGAATTGTTATGAGACAGATCAGAAATGTTCTCACAGACCGAGAGGGTTTTGTTTTGGCGTGTTTCAGGAAACAGGTGCAAAACATCTCTACTTACGTCTGAGAGGATTCTAAAACATGACAGTTTTAACATAACAACTTGTTTTTCGTTTGACTGTAACCTTGTAAACGCACACACTTGCTCATTCAAAAGCAGAAATCAGAAAAATGCATAATTACTCTGTAACAGCTTTTAACATGAGTTCTAACTGCTTGAGAATAAAAATCATTACTCAGTTAATAAAATTGATTAGTTCACTGCAACATCTAAAATGGTTTGAACTAAGACACTTTGATTATCAACATTTGTAGAATAGTAATGATAATAAAAAGAGAGTGTTCTTTTCACTTGAATCTTCAAGAAAGAAAGTCTCAGGATGGGTGAACCTGTATTTATGTATTCAAATACATGAAATGACAGTTCCTGTCCCACAAGGTTCTAAAGGTCAAGAGTTTTGACCTTAGACTTAGTTTCGACGTAGGCCTAGTCCACTACAGAGATGTTGCAGTGGCCCTTGTTACCATCACCAGTGACCATGACACAAATCCAGTTCACTACAAGCCTGTGAAAGTCGGTGTGGTCATTGAAAGTGACATCATTGTTGCTGTCCCAGATGTGCAGATGTGTTCCTTCTGTTTGGGCTCACCTCAGGTATCCCACAGCACTTACCAACACTTTTCAATGTGTTAGAAGATTTTACTGGTCTAGAAGATGGTAAACTGTGGTCCAGGTCACAAGCTCTCCAGAATGACCTGATGATACATCTGTAAAGACTCATAGATGAAGGTTTTATTGAATGCGTCTCTGCTGGAGTTCAAAGGTTCTATGGTTTCTAAATGATTCTTTAAAAGCTGCTCTGCAGGAGTTCAGCCCGTACGACCAAATATACAAATGGACCAGTGTTCTTGTTTAATGTTAAAGAGAAACTGTTGTAGGTTGTGCCCATTTAGAACTGGTTTTATGGGTAATGGAACACATTTTAGTTTTCAGTGTCAAATGTTGTTAAACAGTTAAAACATTATCATTTAATTCAAGTTGTTGATCTCTTGCTGTACTCTGCTGTTAGTCAAAAAACAGAAAGTACTCTTTGATTAGTGCAGCAACTATTTTTAATTTGAACAACAAAGTCCATGCTCAATAATAATTATTATTATAATTATTGAGCATGGACTTTGTTGTTTTCAACCAGTTTGACACGACTGTCAACAAGGGAGAGGGCCAGCAAAGGAGGAGGGGGCGTGACAAAGACACCATCTTAGCACCAACATAACTGGTTTGTTCCACTTTGGAGTAAGCTGTTTGGGGAAAGAATCAGTTTTGTTGTGTGTTTCCTTGACTGATGAAGCCTTCTGGATGGAAGGTGAAACGTTTCAGAAAAAAAAAAGAAACTGTCCAGATGACCTGACTGAAAAATGTTGGATATTTTTTATTTGATTGTATTATTTGATATCATTATTAGTTTATTTTCTGCATTAATTGATTAGTTGCTCAATATTTACTTTTTCACAAATAAAACCAGAAACTGTTGGAGACACTAGAATCTGAACATATGATGCTTTCATCTGAAATAATATCTCAAAACAATTAAAATAGGCGATTAACAACTGGCAACTAATCAGTCACTAAACTGTTACAGCTGTACATTTTTTTAGTTAAATGTAAAGTTATTTATATACTGCTCTCTTTAAATGTTTTAGCGTGTTTTTTCTCCTTTCCAATATTTACTGCAGTTTTTATTGTTTATTTTAAATAAAGCAAGAAGAAGCTGTTATGTAGAACATGTTTGTACCTTGGTCATTTCAAGTTTGTTCTACTCAATGTATTCCTGTTGTCCTCATTTTCTGTATACATCGTGTCCTCCGGGTCAAAATGACCCGTCTTCACTAAACTCCCAATATAAGCAGCTTAATTGAATTTTAAACACCAAATTTCATCTTGCATATTGTCATTCACCACAAAATGTGTGAATACCAGAGTTTTTCCTCTTCACTTAAATTTCTATAGCTTAAGAAAAGAAAAAAAATGTGCAAAAAGGAGTTTTGAATGCATTTTTATTCATCCCAATGACTCAGTTTCTTTTTTTTCTCCAGTGAACAATTTAAGACAATGTACAATACAAAAATATGAAAAATAACATAACCCATTCAACTAGTTAGCACATGTAGGGCAGTATGCAAGTGCACAGCCTTTGCAGATATATTTCTTACACCTGCAGCACACTGTATGTGTTTTACAGTCCTTCGGTTGATTAGGAGCTCCTGCAATCTGAATAGCTTTCACAACTGCTTCTGAGGCTTCTGTGCGGGGGACATGCTTCCTTCTTTCAATGCGTGGAGTTACAAGTGCCTTTCCTAGCTGCTCCAGGAACACCCTCCTCTTATTCTGCTTACGAGACATCCAGGTCGGGTTGATCTCTCTCCAAATCACAAAAGCATTGTAGGAGGAAACATCAATGATGTTGTTGAAGATGACCAGGGGCCAGAGGGCAGTCATTCTTCTGCAGAAATATGTTCCAATCACCTAATCTAGGTTGTCCACACCTCCTTTGTTGCGGTTGTAGTCTAGGATGATGATTGGCTTCCTGTCCTCACGATCGCTAATGTCACCGTCTGTGTGCAGTGTGCTCAGAAGAACTACGTTCTTGTTTTTCTTTGGGACATGGGAAACTAGAGTGGTGGTGGGCGTGAAGGCAAACTTTGAGGAGAAGACCTCTCTCTCCTTTGATGCAAGCTGTGCAGGTGGGAGCTCAGGCTTGTTCTTTCGAACTGTACCAACCATGGTGATCTTCCTCTTCAGGAGCTGCTTTCTGAGTTCATAAGAGGTGAAGAAATTGTCACATGTCATATTGTGACCCCTCAGTCCCTATGTCACATCAAGCACAACTCGCATCCCCTGGTTCTTCTCTGGGCATCCACTGGTCAGCTTCCCAGTATAGACTTGCATTTTCCAAGCATAGTTTGATTTGGTATCGCAAGCCACCCGTGACTTGATCCCATATTTTGCTGGCTTGCTGGGCATATACTGCTGGAAAGGACAATGACCTTTGGACAAAAGACATTAGCATTAAGGAGCATTAAGTGTAGAACCACTAGACTGAGGAACAGCTTCTACCCTGAGGCTGTTAGACTCATGAATCTCTAACTAGAGTAATCACTGTGAAAAACCATATCATGTTGCTGCTGATCTGTTTCATGTTGCTGCTGATCTGTTTCAATGTTGATGTGTTCATGCGTGCACATCTGCTCACAGACTCATGTTCATGTTTGTGCTGATGTTCAATGTTTTATGTTATGAGTGCTTAGTGTATATTTAGTTGATGTTTTTCTTAGTTCATATCTTAGATGTTACTGTTTTTCTTATACATTTTATTGTTGGATGTAACTGGGACCCTGTGTACACAATTTCGCTCCACCACATGTACCACATGAGGTGCGAATGACAATAAAGAAACTCTGACTCTGACTCTGATTAGCATCAGTGATTAGCATCAGTGATTAGTATCAGTGTCACAGAAAACAGTCAAAGAAATCAATAGTGAAAATCACTTTTATTACAAATATGAAAACAGATTACCTCTAAATGGAACCAGTTGCTCATCCACTGTTACATCAGGAACTGGATTGTAGAGGTAGGGCAGCCGCTCCACCCACTTGTCCCATACCTCTCTTATGGCTGCAAGTTTGTCTGTCACACGTCTTGCTGGACTTGACTCACGGTCATCAAATCGTAGCAGTCTTGAGAAGGTGTGAAAGAGTTTGAGTGGCATTGTGGCTCGGAAAATTGGCCTTCCACTCGCTACATCTCATAGACTAGCTGCAGCCTCACCTCATGACCTGTATACACCTGCTAAGATTAGCAGCCCTAAGTAGACCTGCAGGTCAATCTCATCCATCTTTTTCCAGCTGTCTCCATATTTGCGAAAACCCTCCAGATTTGTCATCTCCAGGATTATTTTTTCTATTGCTGGTGTGATAGACAGGTAGAATGTAGAGACAATGCATGGGCATGAGAAACAGCATGCCTTGTGGGTCCTGGGATCATCTTTATGACGTTTTGTTCTGCATGCCTGCCATGTTGGTCATATGCTGCTGAGGACCATGTTATTTTGCCATTTTTTGAAAGGAAAGTCTCTCTTTCAGCTTCAGGGTTTTCTTCTTCTTCTGAAGATGATTCATCATGCTCTGGGTTGTATTCCTCCCCATCTTCTTCTTCGGATACATCCTCCACTTCCTCTTCTGAATCAGAGTTGTCTTGCTGGACATCTGAGAAAATCAGCTTTACAGCCTCTTCAACGTTATAACGCACACTCATGGCTTCAGCACAGACAGAATTTGGCGTCCTGTTATCTGCAGCATCTTTGTAACCTCTGGAAATAAAGAGGTGGTCTTCTGAAGTCTGCGAGAACACCACCTGATTTGCCTTGTTACTTCTGCTACTGATTGATCTGAGACACAACTAAAACATTGTAACATTCTGTGGTTTGTAAACAACTCTGTGGCCTTGATTTCAACTCTATTTGCCTCACGGGTCATTTTGACCCAAAGACCACCTTTGTACCTTTTTTTGTACAGCTTACATGGAAAGGTGAATAGAAGCAACATTTCACTTTTTCTACTGTTGGGGACAATTTAGGAAAAGTCATAAAATTTCAAGTTAAAAAAATAGCATTTAGTGGATTTTTTGGTGGGGGTTTAACACAGTGGCGGGTCATTTTGACCCGAGGACAACAGGAGGGTTAAGGCGATCAGCTGCCTCAAACTTTTTTAAGTTTTGCTTCATGTGCTTTGATTAATACAAATCAACTTTTTTGAGTTTCTACGGAAGAGGATTAGGGCCACGGTGAAATAATTTTTCCCACCTTACCTCTGAGATTAAAGTCAGAATTCTTTGTCATGCGCTTCATTCAAAAGGAAGACGTCTGAAGAGTCAGTTTTATTCATGGAAGAGCAGAAGGTGAGTAGAAAATAATGCATTATCTAATTTTTTAACATTTTTTAACTAAAATGGTAGAATTTAAACCAGCCACTAGGGAGCACAAGCCAGTGTATCTCTTGTGCCGGTCCCAAGCCCGGGTAAATGGTGAGGGTTGTGTCAGGAATGGCATCCTATGTAAAACACTTTTGCCAAAACAATAATGCGAGTTCATCAAAGCGAAACCATACCGGATCGGTCGAGGCCCGGGTTAACAATGACCGCCACCGGTGCTGTTGACAAACAGGGTGCCGGTGGAAATTATGCTACTGTTAGTCAAAGACCACGAGGAGGGAAACGTGTCAGGAGACAGAGGGAGAAGAGGAAAGTGAAGAATGTAGGACTGAGAGTTGCAACTCTAAATGTGGGGACAATGACAGGCAAAAGTAGAGAGCTGGCTGACATGATGCTGAGAAGGAAGGTAGATGTTTTATGTGTCCAAGAGACCAAGTAGAAGGGCAGCAAGGCTCGCAGCATTGGAGCAGGGTTCAAACTGTTTTACCATGGTGTGGATAGTATCAGGTTTTATCAACATCGACCCCCACGTGAGCAGACCAATTCAATAAAGACAGAGTCAGGACTACAAAAGGTAAGTGAACTTTATTTACAGGTGAATCTTGTTGTCGCAGCTGTAAGGGAGAAGAGGAATAGGTGAGTATTGCCCCTTTTCCACTGTCACAGTGCGGATCAGGTCAGTTCGGGTCGGTTCAGATCGGCTCGGGTCTGTTGCGTTTCCATGTACATTTCTGGGCCAGCTCTGTAGGCGGGGACTAGAATCCAACTGGTCTTACCACCTGGTGGCGGTAGTGCTCCCTTAAGCTACTTACTAGCCACCACTAAACATATTAGAAGAAGAACACCCTGAAGGTTTTGTCTCAAGATGTTGTGGAAAAAGGGGGGCGAGCCAAGATGGCGACGTGTCCGGACGCTTTTTAAAACG
>NC_056505.1:52280308-52299228 GCF_014905685.2 Nematolebias whitei | reverse complement strand
CCTCCACATCAACCCCAAGGCCCCACAAGGTCAGATCCCAGACTACCCACCCTCACTATGTAACGGAGCCGATCAAAGGAGCCCACAGAGATTGATCCAATGTGTCGGCAGATGCTGTTTCAAGACTAATATGATCTAACAGCAGATTTTTATACTGATTAATGCTAAGATTATTTTTATTTTTCCAATTCAGGAGTATGGTTTTCTTTGCGATGCATAAGGCTGTGAAAATCATGCGACATGTATTTTTTTCCAGGGTAACATCTTCCAAGATAGCCAATAAGCAAACAGACGGAGAGAGTGGAATATTACATTTCAGACATTTAGACAAATCTTCACAAACCTGGACCCAGAACCTCTGAACGGGTGGGCAGAACCAGAGTGCATGGATATAATCATCAGGAATATTGCCTGTGCACTGTGAGCAGTTGTTAGATGATGTAAATCCCATCCTAAACATTCGCTGACCTGTATAATGTACTCTATAAAGAACTTTATACTGTATTAATTGTAAGTTGGAGATTCTAGTCATTTTAAATGTTCTTAAACATATTTGAGACCAGGTGTTTTGGTCAAAATTGATTGATAAATCTGACTCCCATTTTGCAACAGGTAACATTATGGAGTCATTGATTCTAGACAATTTCTTGTATATTTTAGATAATAATTTGGGGGATTTAAGATTAAGGAACTCTAACACATATATTGGTGTTTCTAACAAAGTTTTATTAAGCTTAAATTTCTTTTTTATGATAGACTTAATTTGTTGATATTGTAAGAAGTATTTATTTTCCATGTCAAATTGTATTATTAAATTATTAAATGGAATAAAGTCTACACCTTCATATATGTGTTCCAGACGTTCAATTCCCTTGACTCTCCAACCTGGGAAATTTAACATATTATTTTCTTGTAGGATGTCAGGATTGTTCCAGATGGGTGTATGTCTACAGGGGAGTAGTGAAGATTTTGTCATTTTCAAATACTCCCACCATGCTGTCAGAGAAGAGCTAATACTGATGCTTTTAAAGCAAACATGTCTTTTTATATTTGTGCTAATAAACGGTAGATCTGAAATCTTAATATTATTGCATAAAGTTTGTTCTATGTCTATCCAAGTTTCATCTAATGTATTTGGATTTAACCACTTTGAGATATATTGTAACCTATTGGCTAAATAGTAGTGATAGAAGTTGGGAAGTTCTAATCCTCCGGTATCTTTAGATTTCTGTAATGCTTTTAAGCTAATACGTGGAGTTTTGTTTTTCCAAAGGAATTTAGATATCAAAGAGTCCAGTGACTTAAACCATTCAGTTGAAGGTTTATTTGGAATCATTGAGAATAAATAGTTTATTTTCGGCAGGACCATCATTTTTACTGAGGCAACTCTTCCCATAAGTGATATGGGCAGAGATTTCCATCTAGTAAGATCATCTTCAATGTTCTTTAAAATTGGTATATGATTCAATTTTATTAAGTCTTCCAATCTAGGAGAAATATTAATGCCCAAGTATGTAATGTTACCTGATTGTAGTCGTTCATTGAGAGAAGTATTAAACACGCAGTTTATTGGAAGAGCTGTGGATTTTGACCAATTTATAGAATAATCAGAAACTTTTGAGAATGAGTTTATTAATTCGATAACATTAGATATTGAATTTTCTGTGTTCTGAAGAAAAAGTAAAACATCGTCAGCATAAAGACTAATTTTATGTTCTATATTTCTACACAGTATACCTTTAATATCAGCAGTTTGTCTTATTGCTGCTGCTAAAGGTTCAATAAAAATAGCAAATAGCGCAGGTGAAAGTGGACATCCCTGCCTGGTCCCCCTCTGTAAACAGAAGCTTGAAGATATTTGATTATTTGTCCTGACACATGCTCTTGGTGAGTTATATAATATTTTTAACCAATTAATGAAATGGTCCCCAAAACCAAATTTACTCAATGTAGAAAATAAAAATTTCCAGTTTACCCTATCAAATGCTTTTTCTGCGTCCAAAGACAAAATAGCTGTTTCAATATTTTTACTATATGAATACTCTATTAAATTATATAATCTGCGTGTGTTTGTGGTCGAGTGTCTTCCTTTTATGAATCCAGTTTGGTCAGGATGAATAATGAGAGGAATTATTTTCTCTAATCTTTTAGAGAGGACTTTACTAATTATTTTAACATCTACATTAATAAGAGAGATGGGGCGATAACTGGTAGGTAGTACTGGGTCTTTGCCTGGTTTTAATAGTAGACTAATGTTGGCTGAATTCATATGTGTTGGAAACCTGCCATTTTCTTCTGACTCATGTAGCATTCTGTGAAATATTGGTTCCAGGATGTTCCAGAACTCTTTATAAAATTCTGCTGGATATCCATCTGGACCTGGGTTAGGGTTAGGGTTAGGGTTAGAGGGGGGACCACATCAAAGGGGGAACCAGATGGCTTCATGCTGCACATTACCTGCTCCAGAGAGGACAGGGAGATGGGTGGTCAAACACAGCCACACACTGAGATGGGATGGACAGATCATGAGCTGGTGGAGAAATGAATGCCCGGGTGTTTGCCACTTTTTCTAAACAGAAATGGAGGAAGTTCTCACACAGCTCAGTTGAGGCTTCCAGAGGTGAAGGCTCACTGAGGTGTAGAACTGAGTTCAGGGTGGAGAAAAGAACTCGGGGGTTGTGGGAGTTGGAGACAATTAAATCAGAGAAGAATTTACATTTGACAGCTTTAACGGTTTTCTGATAGTGACACCAACTCTCCCTTAACATTTGAAAAGAAACCTGCAGCCTGTCCTTCCTCCACCTTCGTTCAGCTTTGCGACACTGCTGCCTAACGGTTCGAGTGACATCATTCAGCCAAGGCTCTGATTTAAGTTTCGTTTTTCTGGTCTTAAGGGGAGCAACACGGTCCAGAACACTTAAACAGGCAGAGTTGAACTGAGAGGTTAGCTCCTCAGTGATAAGAGACACCGAGAGCTGTTCGATCCTCTCAGAATTAAAACCTTCATTAAAACGAGCCGCAGTGAAATGGTTAATGGAACGCGTACGTACAGGAACGCACGTCTTAGCAGTAGGACAAGGGGGGGTGAAGTCAAACAATACAGGCATGTGATCTGAAAAAACATTGTCACCGATTTTCAAATTAGAAACAGAGACATCGCATGTTAAAACGAGGTCCAACGTGTGACCGTGTTCTTGGGTGGGACCGTTTACCTGCTGAGTTAAATTAAAAGAGTCCAATAAATCTAGAAAGTCCTTCACTAAGGGCTTCTCCTGACAACCCACATGCAAATTAAAGTCACCAATAAACAAAAAGTGAGTGTATCTCTGTGTTATATCAGCCAAAAAGTCAGAGAATTCATTTATGAAGTCCTTAGAACGAGGGGGCGGTAGACGAGTGCGCACAGAACCGGAAGAGAGTGTCCGAGTTCAAAGACGCTTAGCTCAAAGCTGGCGCGGGACACCGGGATGGACAACTGTTTACAGGCCAAGTTTGCTTTAAAAACTGTTAATAATCCCCCACCCCCACCCCACCGACCTGATGGCCGCGGGGCATTGAAACACAGACAGTCCGGAGGTAGTAATTCCACCAAGGCACTGGACTCACCATCAGAAATCCAAGATTTCGTGACTAACAGAAAATCCAACTCCTGATCTTTAAAAAAGTCATTGATGATAAACATCTTGTTGGAAACAGACCTTGCGTTGATTAAACACATCCTGATATGGTCCAACACAGGCACCGCCGTGGAGGGAGAAGCACGCGCCAGCGGGTATAGATTATGAAGAACAGCTCCTCCAGGTCTGCTGGTGCGGGGCACAGGTAAACAACTCCAGGTGTTCACATGGACTGAGTGTGCGGGCAGCTGGCCAGCAGCCCGGCCCCGGGAGCACCACGGTTCAGAGAGGAGATGATCAGATCCAGAGCGAGTCCTGATAGAATAATCCACACTTTGCCTCAGTTTCACCAAAATCCCTGCACGCTTCCCACGACGTCTGCGACGTTTCCTCCATGGAGAAAGGCCAGGGTCACGCAGAAGGAATGCAGGAATCTCAGACAGGACCGGTGGAGGAGAGTGCTGACGGCTGTACAAAAACTCCGCAGGCGTTTCAGCAAAAGTACGGAGCTCCAAAAGTGCTCGACGATCATATTGAAAATATGATTCGGCACACTGCACCAACCATTGTAAAAATAACAAAAATACAATACAAGCAGAGTATTGAGTATTGAGTATAGAGCCAAAATTATGTTCACAGGGTCCCAGTTACATCCAACAATAAAATATAAAAGAAAAACAGTAATAAGATCTAAGATATGAACTAAGAAAAACATCAACTAAAAATATGATAAGCTCTAATAGCATAAAAACATTAAATACAATACGCGAACAGCAGCACGGACATGAGTCTGTGTGAACAGACGAGCATGCATGAACACATCAACATGAAACAGATCAGCAGCAACATGAAACAGATCAGCAGCAACATGAAACAGATCAGCAGTGACATGAAACAGATCAGCAGCAACAGGATGTGATTCTTCACAGTGTTATATATTCATAAGGCTGCACAAACTCTAGTTCACCTTGCTGTTTGACATATTGCTTTGTTTGTTTACTGCTATTAGTGCTTAGTGTTTTATTAGTAGATGTTTTTTAGTTGATATTTTTCTTAATTCATATCTTAGATCTTATTACTGTTTTTCTTTTACATTTTGTTGTCTGTAACTGGGACCCTGTGTACAAAGTACATAATTTCATCCCAATTCAGTATTTATTCAACATTTTATTTTTTTTTACTTTAAAAATAAAATAAAGCAAGTCCTTATCGGCACAAATAAAGTGATGTGGAACATGTTGCATCTGTTCTTACCAAGCACAGAAGGCTGCAGCGTTGTGCCGCTCTGTGAGGTGCAGCTGCGCTGTGATGGAGCTCTGTCAGGTGCAGACTCCTCTGATGGAGCAGGGGCAGAAGCCGGGAGGCTTGGAGGGTTTAATGTGGAGTTTAGAGACGAACCGTCACGCGCTGAAATACGTTCTGGATAAAATACAGTGAGAAACGGGACCGGAGGACAGTTAGCGTTTATGCAAATTAGTTTAGCATCGTAGCGGCGACGTTGTCCTATTATGGCGTCAGCCTATTTTGTTAGTTAAAAATATGTTCAGAACCGATGGGATGAGTAACTTAAATATGTTTAAAGTTAGAAAACACTCACCATCTTTTATAAATGATTCAAGTAGAGCAGTGGCCGTGTCCAAACCACCCTCCAATCCTCCATCTAGCTCGCTTTGACTTTTTTCGTCGGCCACCAAGCACAACAACACCTGCACTTCTGCATTTCACAACGGCTCTGATATTATTGTTTTTTTATAGCTTCAAAATACTAAAAGATACGCTCCTCGAGTTATCGCTAATGGCAAGCGGTAGAGAAAAAATAGTGGATCGGGTTGTTTGGAAAGACTCCACATACTCCTCCCCCCGACCAATCAGTGACCGACAGTGTTTCTGACGTCATGGCGCGGCTCGCTTGGACCCCTTGAGAAGCCGGGCCAGACTTTAGGGAGGCGAGCCGGTCATAGGAACAGTGGAAAGACCTCAAACGCGTGTGAAGCCGGAAATATCCGACCCGCGCCGTGATAGTGGAAAAGGGGCACATGGGTTTTGGTGTCTCTTTGAATGGTTTAATTCTTGAAGAAAGAAAATTGACTCCTTACTGTACATTATGTAGCATCTTGCCCATTTCAGGGAAACGAAGATGCCCGCCGGTAAAGAGGGAAATACTGGTGGGCACTTCCTCCTTCACTCCCCTTCATAGACTTACACTCCCCACAGTCATCCAAGTCGACCAAAACCGTTTCCCTGTTGTAGTTTTGGTTGATTCAGGTGCTGAGCAAAATTTAATCAGTCAAGATTTGGTCCAAGAATTATCACTTCCTGTTCAAGAAATTCAACCTGTTTCCATAGCAAGAGTCACTGGAGAGACCCTGGCTCAGATCTGCCATAAAACAGCTAATCTGCACCTAATAACTTCTGGTAACCACCATGAATACATTGATTTTTTTATATTCGACTCACCCAACACCCAGTGTATTTTAGGATACCCAAGGTTGCAACATCATAACCCCCATATTAATTGGGAACTCGGGAGTGTGGAGAAATGGAGCGACAGGTGTCTTAAGCACTGCCTTTGTTCTGGTATTTCCAACCACTCCAGACCTGACTCGCCCACATAAGAGATCGACTTGTCATCCATTCCCCCCGAGTATCACGACCTGGCCCAAGTATTCAGTAAACAGAAAGCTTTATCTCTGCCTCCCCATCGGCCGTATTATTGTTCCACTGACCTTCTTCCTGGGGCCCCGCTACTGGCCAGTCGCCTCTACAACCTCTCAGGCCCCGAGAGAGATTCTATGAAGACCTACATTGAGGAATCCCTCGACTCTGGGATTATTCGCCCGTCCACCTCTCCTATGGGGGCGGGGATTTTCTTCGTAACCAAGAAAGACAAGACCCTTCGCCCATGTATCGATTACCGAGGACTTAATAACATTACCATAAAAAATAAATACCCCTTTCCGTTAATTGACTCTATTCATGAACACTTACAATCTGCCACTATCTTCACTAAATTGGATTTAAGAAACGCTTACCACTTAGTCCGTATAAAACATGTTGATGAATGGAAAACAGCTTTTCGAACCCCCCTTGGACATTTCGAGTACCTTGTCATACCCTGAGGCCAGACCAACGCTCCTGCTGTATTCTAGGCATTAGTTAACGACGTCTTAAGAGATTTTATCGGCAATTTTGTATTTGTATATCTGGACGACATCCTCATCTACTCTAAAGATAAGACCAAACACACTACACAAGTTTGGACTGTGCTTCAGAGACTGTACGAAAATCAATTATTCGTAAAAAGTGAAAAATGTGAATTCCATATGTCGTCTGTCTCCTTTTTGGGATTTATCTTTGGGGAAGGACATTACAGAACGGACCCTAAGAAGACCAAGGCAGTGGTGGAGTGGCCTGTTCCTGAGACCGGGAAACAATTACAGCACTTCCTGGGATTTGCAAACTTTTACCAGCGCTTTATAAAGGACTACAGCTGCATCGCCGCACCATTGTCACAGCTTACCTCCATCAATAGGACATTCAGATGGAACCCTGAAGCAGATGCAGCCTTTGGTAAGCTTAAACAACTTTTTTCCTCCACACCCATCCTCTGTCATCCAGATCCCAAACGTCAGTTCATTTTGGAAGTAGACACAGCCGATACTGGGGTAAGAGCGGTGCTGTCCCAAAGGTCTCCCAGGGATAATAAAGTGCACCCACGTGCCTTCTTCTCCCGGTGCTTGTCCCAAGCGGAACGAAATTATGACGTGGGCAACCGGGAACTTCTGGCTGTAAAATTAGCCTTAGAGTAATGGCGCCACTGGCTAGAGGGCACTGAACTTCCTTTTTTAATATGGACAGACCATAAGAATCTGACTTACTTGAGGGATGCCAAACGACTGACCCCCAGACAGGCATGTTGGTCACTGCTTTTCAACCGTTTTAATTATACCTTGACGTTCAGACCCGGTTCTAAGAATACCAAGCTTGAGCATGTATCAGGATAATACCAAGTCTGACTCTCTCTCTCGCCAGTTTTCTTCCCCAGATGTACCTGACTCTGAAGAGAACATCATTCCTCCCGTCTGCATTGTTGGGGCCCTCACCTGGTCTATTGAGAGAGAGGTTCACGAGGCTCATAAGGATGAACCTGATCCCAGTACAGGACCCCCTGGGACACTGTTCGTTCCCTCCACCATGAGGTCTAAGGTACTCAAGTGGGTACACACTAATAAACTTTCCTGTCACCCTAGTACCTCACGCATGTTGTTGCTTACGAAGACTCATTTCTGGTGGCCTACGCTCTCCCAAGATGTTAAAGAATTTGTTGCAGCATGCGCTACCTGTGCCAGAAATAAAACGGGAAACCAACCCCCTGCTGGTCTGTTGCAACCACTACCCACGCCCAGCCGTTCA
Source organism: Nematolebias whitei (assembly GCF_014905685.2). Taxonomy (NCBI): domain Eukaryota; kingdom Metazoa; phylum Chordata; class Actinopteri; order Cyprinodontiformes; family Rivulidae; genus Nematolebias; species Nematolebias whitei. The sequence goes on along the minus strand of NC_056505.1, from coordinate 52,291,198 downwards.
TGGTCACACATATCGGTGGATTTTGTCACATGCCTACCACCATCAGAAGGTAACACAACCATTCTAACTGTCATTGATAGATTTTCAAAAGCAGCCCACTTCATTCCACTACCCAAACTACCTTCTGCTTTGGAGACGGCTCACCTCCTTGTTCAGCATGTTTTTAGGATCCATGGCATCCCATCTGATGTGGTATCAGACCGGGGCCCACAATTCATTTCTCAGGTTTGGTGCTGTTTTTGCAATACTTTGGGGGCATCTGTCAGTCTCACCTCCGGTTACCAGACCCAGTCAAATGGTCAGGCAGAAAGGTGTAACCAAGAGTTGGAGACCACCCTATGTTACATTGTGGAACACAACCCTTCGGCTTGGAGTCAACACTTGGTTTGGGTGGAATATGCCCACAACTCGCACAAATCTTCAGCTACAGGTATGTCTCCCTTTGAAGCCTCCCTTGGCTACATGCCTCCATTGTTCCCCAGTCAGGAGACAGACATCACCATACCCTCCGTTCAACACCACTTCCGCCGATGTCGATGTGTCTGGCACCAAGCCAAGGTGGATCTCCTACGCACGGCTGCCCAGAACAAGAAGTTTGCCGACCGCCACCGTTCTGCTGCACCATCCTACCAGGTGGGTCAAAAAGTATGGCTCTCCACCAAAGACATACATCTAAAAGACACCCCCAGGAAGATGGCCCCCAGGTTCATCGGTCCATTCCCCATCATCAAAATCATCAACCCCTCTGCAGTTCGATTACAACTCCCTAGTTCTAAAACTAGGAAACTCCTGTTTCAGAGAGCCCACTATGCCCACCTGCCAACCTCCCTCCACCCACCCGGCTGAACGACAATCATCCAGCCTTCACCGTACGTACCATCCTGGATGTGCGACGCCGAGGAAGGGGATTCCAGTACCTCATTGACTGAGAGGGATACGGTCCGGAGGAGCATTCATGGATTCCCCGCTCATTCATCTTGGATCCCAGTCTCATAACTGCCTTCTTCAAGGCCCACCCCGAGAAGCACCTCAGGTCGCCTGGGGGCGATTCTTGAGGGGGGCACTGTAAGAATAGCATTTGCAACAGCCCCAAGATGATTGCTGATTACCCACAGCTGACGGTTGTCTACCTGATGAGCTTCCACTCTACATAAGGCTGCAGTCAAGCTCTACTCTTTGTTGGAGCATTGATTCCTCTTTTGTCATCCTGTTGTTGGATCCATTCCTGCTTCGCTTTTGGTCCTGTGACTCGTTCTCTGCACTTTGCCCTCCAGCCACTTGCCTGCCTTGAACTGCCTGTTGGATTGGACTTCTTTTGAAACCTTGGACTCAACAGAGTTTCTCTGCAAATCCACCTGTAAGGAGGAAACAAGACCACACAATCAATTTCCTGTATTGACCTCTTTGCCTGGCCATCCTGACCGAGTCTTTCCTCTTCCAGGGGTTCCAGTCAACCAACATGTGTATATATGTATATAGGAACCACTGTAAATAAATAACACTGTTCACTTTTCAACTTGAGTCTTGTGTTATATGGGTCTCGTTACAAACTGGGTACCTTGAGTCCTAACAGATAAAATGGGAGCTGTAGAAAAAAGCTGTTTGAGGTTATTAAAAACAGTCTCAGCTTCGGGTGTCCAGTTGAACTATTTGAGGGTAGAGGTGAGCTGGGTCAGAGGAGTGGCGACTTTGCTATAGTTCTTAATAAACCATTGATAGAAGTTAGCAAACCCCAGGAACCGTTGTAATTGTCTTCTATTACTGGGTGTGGGCCACTCCACTACTGCCTTGGTCTTTTCAGGGTCGGATCAAACCTGTCCTCTCTCAAAAATGAATCCTAGGAATGTCACTGTGGTAGCATGAAATTCACATTTCGCTGCCTTGACAAAAAGCTGGTTTTCTAATAACCTCTGGAGAACAGCCTTCGTCTTTGGAATAGATGAGAATATCATCTAAGTATACAAATACGAAGATGTTGAGGAAATCCTGAAGATCGTCATTAACAAGAGCTTGGAAATCTGCCGGGGCGTTAGTTAACCCAAATGGCATAATGAGGTACTCAAAATGTCCTAAAGGTGTCTTAAAACCTGTCTTCAATTCATCTCCTTTGCAAATTCTCACTAGATGATATGCATAGCGTAGATCGAGTTTAGTGAAAATGGTGGCCCACTGGAGCTGCTCGTAGACAGAATCGATTAAAGGAAGAGGATATTTGTTCTTAATAGTTATTTGATTGAGCCCTCTATAATCGATGCATGGTCTTAGAGTCTTATCCTTTTTTGACACAAAGAAGAAACCAGCTCCCACTGGAGAGGTAGAAGGACAAATAATGCCTGATTTTAAAGAGTCATCAATATAGTCTTTCATAGATATTTTTTCAGGCCCAGATAAATTATATAATCTACTAGTAGGTAATGAAGCTCCAGGAAGTAAATCGATGGCACAATCATATGGACGGTGTGGCGGTAGAGATAAAGCCTTTTGTTTACTAAAGACTGGCGCCATCGTGTAGTAAATTGAAGGTATTGTTGAAAGATCAATGTCTTCAACTTTTATTTTAGGAGATGAACCTGAAGAGATGGCTGAGCGGAGGCATCTCAAAGAACATCTTTCATCCCACTTTTCAACTCTATTTTCGACCCAGTTAATTTGAGGATTGTGTAATTTGAGCCAAGGATGACCCAAGATAAGTTGAGGTGTAGGAGAGTCAAAAACAAAAATCTCACCTGTCTCTCTGTGATTCCCAGATACAACAAACATTATCTTTAATGCCTTTAATGAGATGGAAGAGATGGTTTGCCCAGTGAGAGCAGAGACGGTGATAGCTGGTGTTAAGTTGGTTGTGGGGATATTTAGTTCCTCCACCAGGTTTCTGCTGATTAAGTTCTGTTCAGCACCAGAATCAATCAACGCCTGGATAGGAAAGTTGACAGTTAATGCAAATGATAGTCGGTATACTTAGATTCTTTTCAGGAGACAAAGAAGTGGTATCCACCAGTATCTCCTGTATTACTGGTGGGCTTTGTCTTTTACCCGTAGTTTGCAGGCAGCAATTGCATGATCTTTTTCTCCCACAGTACATGCAGGCGTTGGCCTTAAGGCGGTGCTGTCACTCCTCGGCAGAAAGCCGAGTTGTACCAATCTGCATCAGTTCGGGTTCAGAGGTGGAATCCGCGGTTGCAGCGTCATTAATTCCGGGAAGAGGAAGCTTGTGGAACTTGTAGTCCTCTTCTAAGAGGCTCTCCCGAACCCTGTTGTCTATCCGGATGGCCAGGGAAATTACGTCATCCAAATCCGAAGGAATGTCCCGGGTGACTAGTTGGTCTTTAATCTGTCGATTTAAAGCATTAATGAATGCACTGCGTAATGCTATCTCACCCCAGTCGGATTCCTCGGCAATGATGCGGAAGTGGATGGCTAATTTGGACACCGTCTCTTTCCCCTGACGTAATGAAAACAGTTTTGGGGCTGCCTCCTCCTGCTGCAAAGGGTGGTCAAAGACCCGAAGAAAATCTTTCAAGAAGGTAGCAAATGTCAAAGTTTCGATGGGGCGTCTACGAAGGTAAGCGTGTGCCCACTGAAGCGCTTCTCCTTTTAAAGCACTAACCACATAAGTTATGCAGGCAGAATCGGATGAATAGGTAATGGGAGCACAATTAAATGCTAAGTTACACTGGAGAACGAAGTTACCACATTTGCGTGTGTTACCTTCGAACATCTCTGAAGGTCGAATGTCCGGTTCTTTGGGGCACGGATTGTTAATCCTAATTGTAGGTTCCAGAGGGATGGGTTGAGACAAAGATGAAGCTTCGTCCACCATTTGTTTCTGAAGAGAGAACACCATACCACCCAACTCCCATAGATTGTCCTGAGTTGTTTGTTGCTGCACAAAAATCTGCTGTAAAGTTAAGTGGAGAGGGTCAGTGTTTATTTTTGGTTCTAACTGAGTCTTTACCTCCTCAGTCTTGCTCGGGGGGTCCATTGGCTGGGACATACTATCAGGTTTTATCAACGTCGACCCCCACGTGAGCAGACCAATTCAATAAAGGCAGTCAGGAATACAAAAGGTAAGTGAACTTTATTTACAATCTTGAATCTTGTTGTCGCAGCTGTAAGGGAGAAGAGGAATAGGTGAGTATGGGTTCTGGTGTCTCTTTGAATGGTTTAATTCTTGAAGATTTCAGACAGAAGATCAAAATGCATAATTACTTTGTAACATAGACATTTAACTTGATTTCTACTTTGAATGAGGATTAAAAAATCATTAATACTGTTTCACAGTTGATTTAAAATGAGTGGTTCATTTCAACATTTAAAAATGGTTTGAACTAAACACACTTTTGATTATCAAGACATTGTAAAATAGTAATGATAATATGAAAAACAGAGTGTTCTTTCAATTGATTAGTTCAGGATACAATTAGAAAGTCTCTGGATGAGCTAATTTGTATTTCTGGATTCAAATCAATGAAATAACAGTTCCTGTCCCATGAAGGTCTTCAGAGGCAGGTCTTGACCGGAGGCCGAGTTCACTACAGTCCCCCCTTTGGAAATCATCGCCTGTCCATGGGGATGAATTCCAACATGAACTTGCGCCTCCGAATGTCCTTGAGCTTGATGTAATCCAGCAAGAGGAAAACAAAAGTCAAAGAAGGTAATGCCACAACGGTTTAGATAATTCCATATCATTGTTGGTAATTCCGGGCAGCACGGTGGCACAACTGGTAGAGCTGCTGCCTCTCAGCGAACAGGTCCCTGGTTCAAACCCCGGTCCAGGTGCCTTCTGGGTGGAGTTTGCATGTTCTCTCCGTGCATGCGTGGGTTTTCTCCGGGTACTCCGGTTTCCTCCCACAGACCAAAAACATGCATGTTAGGCTGATTGGTAACTCTAAATTGTCCCTAGGTGTGAGTGAGAGAGTGAATGGTTGTTTGTCTCGTTTGTCTCTATGTGTCCCTGTGATAGACTTGCGACCTGTCCAGGGTGTACCCCGCCCCTCGCACAGTGATTGCTGGACATTGGCACCAGCGACCCCCGTGACCCAAAATGGAATAAACGGGTAAAGATAATGGATGGATGGATGGATGTTGGTAATTCCATTGTAGCAATGCTTTAACCCCTTGGAAACAAAGTCTGTAATCCATTGGAAAAAGTCAAATAATCCACAACAATAAATCCAAAACGATAAAGCCACAACGATAAATCCACAACAATAAATCCACAACGATTGGAGGTGTTGATTGATCAGCATGCAGAGGGATTCCCTTGATTGAACTGCTGAGGCGACCACTGGATGAAGATTGGAGACCCACGTTGGAGCTGTAGGTCCCTTCAGCGAAGGTTGCTGCTGATGGTTTCCAGTGGGTGCCATTCTGGTTCTATGTGTTATGCATTTATGTGGTTTTAGTTGGGCTTATGAGTGGGATTTTACATAAGACCTTAACCTATATGCACCTGGTGTATAAGCTGTCATGGTTTAGATCAGCTAAAGTTACCAGTTTAAAGGGTGGGTCATGCTGAAAATTTTTCATATAGGGATTTATACCTATAGAAGGGCATTCTAAACTATTTTTCCATTCCTAACTTGATTTAAGTTAGATTTACATGGCAAAATATAGTTTGGTTCAATTGTCTGTTGTCCTTTTAGACGAACAACTTGAGGTTTGGTTTTTTTAGGTTTTCCCCTAAATGTTTTGGAGTCTATGGCGAGACTCAACTGAAGGATTGGCTAGCTCCCCCCGAATAGGATTGTTTGAGTAGGTGCGGCTTGAGCGTTGTGAGACCAATGTAGATTATGGTACTTGAGTAGCCTTAATCTACATTGACTCCGCAAAGATTGCATTTTAACAAATAAACTGCATGTTGGCATAGTTAAAGTCCTCTTAGTCTCTAACTTAAATACACACACAATTCATTCTGGCTTGGGGTGTTCAGAAACAATACCAAAAACCAATTAAACGATGTCTCAACATCGACAAAAACAGTGTCTAAGCAACCAGTAAAACAACGTTTCAACATTGACAAAAGTAGTGATTAAGCAACTAGAAAACAACGTTTCGGTGCGTCACTCACTCTGAATGTCAGATTTGATCACGTTATCGTGTCTGGTAGCATTACCCTAACTGACGTCACCCCCCTTCGGTCATGGGGGACCACGAACAAGGGTGAGGACGTAGCTCCATGAGCTAAAGTTAGGTTGCACTTGAGTAGTTTTAGCTGATCACGCAGCTGAAAGAGGACTTTAAGGTCTGGATTGGAATCCAGGTTGGCATCGGGCGGAGTGTTTTTCCCTGGATCAGTCAAAGACAGCATCATCGAGTTTATTGCAGGATCCAACTTCTGAAGTTGGATGATGTCTGGGTCAGTCAGCACGGGTTGTACAGAGACCGTGTTGTCAGCCAGCTTGGCTGTAGGCTGTGCACGTGTGACTGCCATTACCTCGGCTGTAGGTTGTACTGGCAGAGTTGCGAGCAGCCAGGAGGGTTCAAAGGACCTCTGAGGGCCATCCACGGCTCCGTCCTTGATAGCTGGTTTATCTGTCCCCGACGACAGTACAGCATCTTTGGTGTGGGATCCTTGGATCTCTACACCTTGAACTACCAATGGTAGGTAGTATTCGGTGGGCCCTGACTGTTTCAGCTCGCAGAGGAAGCTCTCTTGTTCAGTCAGAGATGGGTCCACCGGTAGGGTCCGAACCGTTGGTGCAGTTGCTGCTGCTCCTGAGATTTCGGTTTTTGATGGGCTTCCGTCATTGATGTATGAGATCACCCCCACACTGTGTGTTGAGGGGCTCTCATTGTTTGTAACAACAAGGTTCTGGTGGCTGTCTGAGACAGCGTCAACGTTGATGTTTGTGTCACCCTGAACCGTTAACACAGCTATTGCTGCTGCTGAGGTTTCAGTTCGTGACGGGTTACCGTCGGTGACATGTGATTGTACCCCCTTTTTCTCAGGTGAGGAAGTGTCAGAGTTTACAACAACAGCGTCATGGTGACTGTCTGTGATAGCAGTAACGGTGTTGTCTGTGTGCTCTGACTTATCAGCAATGGCCTCCTTTACTCCTTTCTCAAACCATCGTTCCTCTCTGTCCAGGATGTGAACATCTTCATCCTTGAAAGAGTGACCGCTGGCCTGGAGATGAGTGTAGACCGCAGAATCCTGGCCTGATGATGTTGATCTTTTGTGCTGGGCCATCCTTTTGGCCAGTGGCTGCTTAGTTTCCCCGATGTAAGACTGATCACAGCCCTCCTGACACTGAACAGCATACACAATATTACTCTGTTTGTGCCGGGGGACTGGCTCTTTGGGGTGAACCAGTCTTTGCCGTAATGTATTTTGGGGTTTAAAAGCCACTGGGACGTTATGTTTAGAAAATAAACGTCTCAGTTTCTCTGAGAGAGAAACTGAGAGGGCAGACTACTGGTTCCTGTAGTCTGCCCTCTTCCTTGCTGTTTTCTCAAACTCTCTTACTAGTTTGAGGCAATCCTGGCCAAAGTGATTCAAAATATCCTGATGCATGCTCAATAATCCAGGTAGAAAAATCCAAAAAAGTTCAATCTGGTCCTCTGGACATTCAAAAAAAACAAAAAACAAAACAAAGCAAAAAAATATAGAAAAGTTTTGTCGAAGGCCCAGTTAGGATATCCTCCCATCACCCTTTGGAGCACAAGTTAGGAGTCATCAGGTCTCTGTATCACAGAGCAGACAGCATCCCCACTAACTCGGGAGCCAGGCAGAAGGAGAAATCCTACACAAAACAGGCTCTAGAGCAATGTGGATATCCTAACTGGGCCTTCCTGAAAGCAGAGAAGAAACCCAAACAGGACTCCAGTCAGCCATCAGGTGAAAAGGAGGAACCCAGACCCAGACCCAGACCAGTGGTCATTCCGTATGTTGAGGGAGTATCAGTGGTCACTCTTTCAAGGATGAAGATGTTCACATCCTGGACAGAGAGGAACAATGGTTTGAGAGAGGAGTAAAGGAGGCCATCTTTGTGAAAAGAAATCGTCCATCATTAAACAGGGGTGGAGGCCTCCGGGTTCAACTGTCCCCCTCTTACAATGCTGTGATTGCTAGTATCACTCAGCCCTCTGTGAACAGTAAACAGCCATCAGTGTGCTAATGATCCATTGTTAGGCTGATGGTCCTTCTTGAGCATGTGATCAGCTGGTTTTGGTTGTCAGCAGCAAACTGGTTGATCCACTCTGAGAAGGTGCTATTTAAGAGACTGAGCTGAAAACAGCACCTCAGACTGAGGAAGTCTCTTGGATGAGTGTAGTGAACTTGACCTGATGTCAAATCTGACCAGATGGACAGAAACTGTTATTTCATTGATCTGCATCCAGAAATACAGTTTGACCCATCCTGAGACTTTCTTTCTTGAATTAATCAAGTAGAAATGACAATTCTCTATGATCATTACTATTTTACAAATGTTTTGATAATCAAATTGTGTTAGTTCAAACAATGTTTACAGGTTGAAGAGAACTACTCATTTTTATTTACATAAACAGTAAGTAATGATTTTTATTCCTCATTCAAAGAAGAAATCAGGGTAATATGCATTTCTTGATTTTTCTGTCTTCAATGAGCAAGTTTGTAAGTGTGTGTCAAAGTTCAGGCTTCGGTCAACTAAAAAGTTTACTGAAAAGAAATGTCATGTTTAACTTTTACAGCAGATACTAGGAGGAGAGACTCCACGAAGTCTGAAGTTCTCCAACAATCTTTCTGTCTGTTTTAAACAAACTTAATCTCTGTCCTTGACTTTGATAACACCTTACATCACAAACCACACCTCTGTTCTGGTCCATCCACGAATCAGAAAGCTCTCAAATGACCCGGAAGTCGAACCCATTTAAATGTGGCAACTTCCCAGCTCTCGAAGAGAAGTGGTCTAAAAGTTCCGTTGTCGTGTCGAGACGAGACGTGACGAGATGAAAAGAGCTTTGAAAGAGTTGGAGACGTAAAGAGTTCAGAGTTCTTAGATGCAAACGCATTCAAGATGATCCAGAGACGGTTTTGGGGATTATAACTTCTGTTTGGATAACCTCACACGACTCCTAGGGGTTTGGCTGTCCTCACGGAGACGCTGAAAGAGTCAGAAGGGAACTCTACACCGACGCTGATTATCATCTGCCAGGTAAAAGTCCTATTCGACCAAGCGTACCGTGGGCCAAGCTTATTCTCCAAAGAGCGTGTTGTTCTGGTACCACAGATAAATTCCCTCACACATCTCTCTGTAAGATAAATCTCCATTTTCCATCTTAAACTCTCCTTTCTCCTAAAAATCATTACAGATATTTTAGAAATGTCTGAAGCAAAGTTTCTCAATCACCGCCGTGTGATTGATGTCTGCTGTTCTGCTGAAAAGTGAGGACAATCGCCGTATTGTTCCCACTTCCTGTGAAACTAGCCATGTTATTGTTTTCATATTTTGCCAAATTAATGTAAATGTTTGATGTTAAACTTTGATTCTGCAAATAAATGACCGCATTCATTTTGATGGGTCAAAGATAAATAACGTCTCTCGTTACATTTCTGTTAAACTCAATGCACGCATGCTACACAGTCAGAAAAATGAAGAACCCGTGAAATGTATGAATATATCCAGAATATGTCATACTACATATTGGTGGCCCGTCTACGTGTTCATAAATTACTGTGTATTCGTGTAAAGATTGATTTTACATGTTGGCATGAAAAATAACAGTTTGTCAGCTGTGCTGAAACGCCTCTGAAGCTGCGCCGCTTGGAGCTCGGCTCTGCATGTTTACGCTGTGTTACGCTGGCGATGTTATGAAAGCTGAAATAGTGTCATTGAGTCTTTATGAAAGCTGAAATTGTACGCCTGTTATGGTAACTAAAAGCTGGTTTTGAGCTGTGGAAACGCTTTATTCTGTTTAAAGACGGTCCAGACGCGGTTCTGGTCCGGCTCGGTTCTGAAAAGGTTCGGACGAGTTGTTTAAATAGCTAGAAAGACGTTTTTGAGACCGGAGTAGCAGACTCCGTGCAACTCAGAATTGATTCGTTACAGTTTTTAACAGAAAAAGTGCATTTTGACAGTTTAAAAGACGAAAAGTTGACGAACTTATTTCAGGCTAATCTATCATGCTAGTTGGAAAAACGCTTCGTGATTGGTTGAATTTGCTGCTGTGGAGCGCTCTGATTTGCTGAGAAAGTGAATGACGTGCCTACGTCATTTCCTCTCACCCCCGTGCCGCTCTGTCATTGGTGATTTCAGTCACGTGACCCAGAAATGAAACTCGTTTTCATAGGGAAATAAAATCTGCTTTTTAAAGTTCAAAAACGCTTTAAAAGCTGTATTCTGATGCGTTGTGTTAGTCTTCAAAGTCTAATTGCTAAAATTTTGCCACGTTTGTGTAAAAAATCCGTTCAGAAATGTTGGTTTTAACAGAGTCTAGCCGATGCTAATTTTAAGCTAACAACTAACGACCGGACGCCACAGGAAGTTATAGCTCCCCTACTGGATAACACTAACAGTGTCTGAGTTAAAATTAATAAGGTTGTACTGCCATCTTCTGGAGAGACGTGAGATCACAAGTTTTCACTTCGCTTTTTAGGTTATTTTAGTGAAATTAAACGTATTTTCTTTTTTAAAGGCATTTTTGAGTTAATAAACGTTCCTCAAAGCTGAATAATCACTGTTATCTTGCATTTTAAAAGTTATAAAGGTATTTATGCAAAGAGCATTTACCAAAAAACTTTATTCACTGGTAATCCCTTATAAAAGGTACACAATAAAAGTTAGAAACTTTAAAAAAAAAAGAAACAGTTACAAATATTCACAGAGTTGGAAAAAGTTTACTCATTTGCTAAAAGATAACGCACGTTTAATTGATAAATCACTAAATAAGAGTAAATATTTCAGGATA
>NC_056505.1:52265635-52280208 GCF_014905685.2 Nematolebias whitei | reverse complement strand
CTGTTGTCCAAATGATGGAGTAACGGACAGCCAGCTTTAATGAGGTGAAGGCTGATCCATTCTCCTCCACAGCTGAGAACAAAGAACTGAACTTCTGCTTTAAAAATCATTAATAGTAATCAAGCTAAATATAAAAATGTGTAATCAAAAAGTGATTTACCAATAATCAACAAGTAATCAACTATTGATTTATAAGAATTGTGTAACCTATTGTATGATTGTGTGATTTACTCGTTATTGAAAAGTGTTGAAATGAAGGAGCAGATCGAGACCTGATGTACCATAACAAGTCTGAACATGCCTTAAGCACAAAAACAAGTCTGTACATGTCTTAAGTAGAAGGGAAAAGAACAAATGCCAGTTATGAATGCAAAAAGTACAAACTGGGGATAGTGGTCAGTATATAACCCTTGTAAAGATTTTCAGGAGTTATTCTGAACTATTAGTAATAAGCATGTATGATTGAAAAACATTATAGTGAGAAAACAAAAGGTCATGGAGTTCATCTCGACTCATCTCGTGCTGACGCACTTTTGAGCAAAACAGGAAACTTATGTTGGTATGAGCAGTGAAAAACAACTTTGTAGAAAGTACCCAAAAAACCGGTTAAGACCGGTTAAGATATAAACAACAGTCATATACTGGAATAAAGGATGATGTAATTTTCCAAGAAAAACCCTAAACCCCTCCTTAGAAGAGGAGGATAAGGGGTCCTTAAATAGAGATTAGACTGATGAAACGTGGTCAAAGCTGAGTCGAAGAGTCGGGCAGAAGGGACTACAAGCAGAAGCAACTCGGAGGATCAGAGGAGCCCAAAGGAGTTGGACTTTACCAGTTTGAGACGAGGCTGGGATTTACTTCTCTTCTCGCCGAAACGGGATTGGATTTAAGTCTTCACTTGTCAATAACAAGACTGGAGAGGCTTCATACTCCTAACAAGAGCTTGGCCTGGGCTCGTCCAAAGCTCTGATCTTTCCAATTTGGCACAGCTGTGTTTGCTTTGGGTTGGCCTGTACTCCCCTCCAGGGAGACTGGAAATATGCTTCTTATCATCACAGAGATTCTCTGAGGGTTACCTCAGAATCATGGTAAGAGGACTTCCCTGTCCATCTGCTCTAAATAAATTAATCTGTCAGGTCCGACTCACAGTGCACAGGATAAATTTAAGGGTATTAAACTGGGTACTAGCGAGTTTTGCTCGGAAGTGTTTCCGGATAATGAGAGAGTTGAGAGAGAACATCTTTTGGCTTGAGGTGTGAACGGTCCGAGTGGAGGTAGCGTTCGCAGGTCCCCAAGGGCTCTTGGGGATCGGAAGTCATCAGGAAGAATCTATCGCCTTTTCCTAGTGAAGAAGTGTATCCTATGTAATCATGAAAATTAATTATTGTAAAATTGTGCATGTTGCTGAACCCCCCTGCAAAATTATTGATTAAAGCAAAGCAAAACGTATAAATCTGGACTATTATTTCATCCACACTGAACAGACACATGGTGAAGCTTGGTTCAACTTTAACAGCATATAAATAGGAGGTTTTAAAAGGTTTCCTAGTCAGTGAGTGACAACACCCTTGAGCCCGTTTTCCAGGGCCCTAAAGATTACCAGAACAGATAACAATTGCAACGCTAAATTAAGAGGTGAGCGGCCATAACGTGAGTTTCTCTGGACTAGACGACCCCATCCCTGCTGCTTGGAAGGATCGAGGTAAAGAGTGAGATCAGGGTGTGACTTGCAGATAGAAGGTCATTAATTTTCTGGATGAATCATCTCGTCACAGCCTTAATGAGGCCACTTTAGAAAGCTGTAGGTAATACCACGGCGCTGAGGTTGGCTTCCGGACCCCTTGGAGGAGAGGCTGCAAGCAAGGTGCTTATCACTAACCCAGTGGTTACCTTGCTTATGGGAAAGCACAACATGGTGGCAGCGGTGGGATGTGTTTTTAAAGAATAGAAACCCCCTAGAAGAGAAGGCGCGCTACAGAGAACTGATAAGCGTCGATAGAACAGCCCTAGAGAAAAGGAGTTGTTAGTGGCTGGGAGACCCCCCAGTCAGTACCCCCAAATAGATCACTAGAGGCTAGTGAGGAGTGGTAGAAGGCTTACGAGGGTTACTGACCATAATCCAGAGTCGTAGGCAAGCAGCTAGTCAGTCCTAGTCCAAAACGTTAGGATAAAGTCTGGAGACTTTGAGGACCGACCACCTTGACCCGACAAGAAAAGACATAATGATGGCCTCAGAAGAGGCACCGACAAGTATAGAGCTGGAAGGACCCAAGCCGACTCAGGCAAGCCAAGAAAGACAGGAGCCAGTAGAAGAAGAGACAGACAGCCAAAGGTTAGCCGAACAGGGTTCAGTAGGACAGTCAGCAGAAGGAGTGACAAAGATGGAAATCATCCTGTATGGAAAAGTATATGGCACCTGGCATCCAACGATAAAGGAAATACTAAAAGGAAGCAATCTCAGGGTAGTTGAGGGAACCCTGGTACAAACTCTGACAAAATATATGGAGGAAAATGGGGTGTTTTACTGTACAAATGTCCGGCAGGGAGTTCAGACAGTAGTACTAAAAGACCCAGGCGAAGTAAAATCGAAAAAGGAAGTTAAAAAATGGTTACAATGGTGGGTGCAACAGATAGAAGCACCAAGAAATGCAACAATAGTGTCAGTAATTAGTCCCTCGCCCGAGTATGACCCCTTAGTAAAAATGATAACCAGAGTAACAGGATTGGGATGGATCACCATAGACCCTGAAGCAAGAGCAGTGGCAAGATACAAGGAGTATGCATAGGAATTGGCAAAAATGAGAGAATATAGGAAAGAAAGAAAGTCAGAGATAGACCTGAGAAGTGAGCAAAACTCCATCGCACATACCCCTGAAGAGTCGGAAAAAGAAAAAGAAGACAAAAGAAAACCAGTGGAAGATGAGGTTAAAATGAATATACCCCACCTCCAAATCAAAACAGAAGGAGAAAGCCTAAAAGACGTGAAGCCAAAAAAGAGAGCTATTATTCCCGCCTTTCATTGCCTCCCCGCGTTTGCCAGCTCCACTCCAGACCTGGGTAAATCTGAATCAACCTTAATTTATACAGGTAAATCCCATTGAGCCTCGAGGACTCATTTACAAGAGAGACCTGATTTCAACAAAGAAAGATGACAACAATGGACAACAGCAACAACAATAAGCAGTTATAAAAATAGGATGGCTAAAAGGAAAAAGGTAACAAAACAAAAAACAGCTAGATTCCAAGACAAATGTAGAAAACTAAAAACAGGAACATGTCTTCATTGGACCCTGCCAGGTGTCCAACAGATTCTTAAAGACACTTAGAGAGGTCAAGGTCGAGAGCTTCAAATCTTTTTGTAAGATGTTCCATGAAACAGGAGCAGAATAGGAGAAGGCCCTTTTGCCTAGTTCAGTCCTCATTGAGGGAACACTGCAGGTATTAATGTCTTGAGAGCGCACTCCGTAGCTGCACTCATGCAGAGACATGTAGGAGGAGATGTATGAAGGCAACAGACCAAGAAGTGATTTAAAGATGAAAATGTACCAGTGACAGAGTCTGCGTGAAGTTAATGATGTCCAGTTAACCAGTGAATACAGTGTGAAGTGGTGGGTATGATAATCACAGCCAGTTATGAATCTTAGTGCACCATGATAGACAGCATCCAACATCTGCAGGGTTCTTATAGAAGCGTTCATGTAAATAATATCACCATAATCAATTGAGGGAAGGAAAGTCATAGATACAAGGCGTTTTCTAGCATTCAGGGTTAGACAGGATTTGTTTCTGAAAAAGAAACCCAGTTTAACTTTCAGTTTCTTTATCAAGTTTTCCACATGGAGCTTAAAAGAGAGATGTGAGTCGACCAAGATACCCAAATATTTATAGGAATCAACAAACTCAATGGAGACACCATTTGAGGATAAAATCGGAGGAAGAACTGCTGGGACCAACTTCCTATTTGAAAAAAACATCCCTTTGGTTTTGTCGGCATTTAGGACAAGTTTGAGTCAAACAAATCAGTCTGGATGATGTTGAATGCAGATTTCAAAAGCTGGAAAGCCTTAGCAAGAGTTTTAGCTCGACAATAAACAACTGTGTCGTCAGCATAGAAATGTATGGATGCATTAGGGATGTTTTTACCTACATTATTTATGTAGATTGTAAAGAGGGTAGGTCCTAAGACTGAGCCTTGTGGTACACCATTGTTGACTGCTAAATAACTGGAGGAAGTACCATTATGTTGAACACATTGCCTCCAGTCTGAAAGATAGTTAGAGAACCAACCAATGGTGTGTTCTGAGAAACCAATTTCTGAGAGTTTATGACACAAGATGTTATGATCCACAGTGTCAAAAGCTTTAGACAGGTCTAAGAAAAGTGCAGCACAATAATCCTTAGCATCCAGTGCTTCAACAACATCATTAAGAACCTTCAGTGAAGCAGTGGTTGTGCTGTGTTGTTTCCTGAAACCAGATTGATGTGGAGGTAAGATGTTAAATGAGTCCAGGTAATCTTTGATTTGAGAGTTTATCAGTTTTTCTAGAACCTTGGCTAAAATGCAGAGTTTAGAGATTGGTCGATAGTTGTTCAGTGAGGTGGGGTCTCCTCCCTTCAGCAAAGGAAGAACAATGGCTGTTTTCCAAGTGTCTGGGATGGAGTTTTGTCTTATGGAGAGATTGAAGATGTGGGTCACAGGGACTGTGATGATATGAGTGGCCAGCCTTAAGAAATAAGGTGGAAGTTCATCTGGACCTGCAGATTTTTTAGGATCAAGATCTTTTAACAGTTTATTGACCTCACTGACTGAGAATGGAGAAAAAGAGAAGCTGTGATTAACTGAGGATTGACTTGCAGGAGGGATTTGATTTGTAGAAGTTTGGTTATTAAGTGAAGTGGCTGATCTTCCATTAGTAACTGTGTCAAATAAAGAACCATAAGCAACAAAATGTTTGTTGAGACAGTTCAGGATCTCGTGCTTATTATTTATATAATTTACATAAATACAGGGATACTTTCAAATACGACTCAGATTTAGATACAGGCGATGAACTAAGAGCAGAGCGACGAAGATTATTCACAGGTGGACCCAAAAAAGAAGCTGAATCCGAAGAAAGTAATGTTGAGTGGTCAGAGGATGAAGAGTATAAGGAAAAACTTAACAGAAGCCTAGACTTTCTTGCTCAAAGTATAGTGGAGAAGATGGAGAAGCTTAGAACACCCGGAGCAGGATGGAAAGAGGGGGAATTGCGAAGAGTGCAAAATCAGGAGCTGACAGGACCACTAAAGAGCCAGCCGGATGATCAAGAGAATCCTAAAAAGGGCCCCTTAAGGGAACCCTCAGAAACTCACGGAAAAAAGAAAACTAAAGAAAAACACCAAGAACTAGAATCAGAGCCATATTCCAGTCAAGATGATGAGAAAGAAAAGTCCCAAAAGAAACCAAAAAGGAAAATCAGGAAAACAGTAGGGCTCAAACCAGTCCTTGAACCAGTCCCGAAGGGGACTCAATGCGTGAAGTTTCAAAATGGTACCCAAGTGTACCAGGTGATAGGGACCCCATGGGCCATGGAGGCGGATGCATTGCTGGTGTTTACAAATCATAAATACAAAATCCATAACTCAACCTACAGAAAAGCTCTAAAAAAAGTAGCTGGTAGGGAGTACCAAGCTGAAGTAAATCATCTTGTTAGTGAACTGAATAGCACAGGGCCAAAAACGAGGATGACCAATGGTGCTGACGCTCCATATTATGCAATAATACACATCCCAATTCGGAACTATAAGGAAGCAACCAGTGACACCGGCTACCTCAAGGAGATGTTAGAAGCTTTGCAGAAAGGAGTATTCCGAGCCATAGCTAGCAGTTTCAGGCGCATAGTGATAGGGATAGATGGGCTACGGTCCCACCATCTGCAGTGGGAAATAGCCGAACGAGTGGCAGTCAACTCAATGACATACCTGGCCAAAGACATGCCAGCAGAGGCCCACTTAAAAAAATGATTATAGTGACCCCCACTCATCTAGATGAAGATCGAAAATCCAGAATCGTGGCCTCAATGACAAAACCAGAGGAAAAAACAATCAAGGAACCCCTAAAGTTAGGGAAAGAGGACACAGAAAAATCATCAACATCACGGGGAGCCAAGAAAAGTGAAGACCCGTTAAGGATCAATCCTCAGGGGTCGAAAACACCTCTAACCTCACCCTCAGAAAAGGATCTGAAAAGTTCGGCCACAAGACGACGCAGAAGTGGCGCGGATTCACAAGAGGGACAGTCAAAGTGTAAAACATTAGCAAAAATACAACCTTTAAACGGAGAGAGCGAGGAAAGTGACGAAGAGAGCTCACAGGGAGAACCAGATGTAGACCTGAGCCAGGAGGGCACCGGTGATGAAGGTAGTGCCAGTCTGGGATCGATAGCAGGCCAATACGAGGCTCCAGTCAAGCCACTGAGAATAGGGCAAAGAAAAGGACAAAAGAAGGGGGTAGAAATACTGGACGTACATAGAGCGTCAGAAAGGTTGGCCAGAGATTTGAGTTGGGGTCCGGTGCAGGCGAGTGATGGGCGTCGAACCTACATCCCTGAAGCTGGCCAAAATCATTATGACATTCCACCGGCATGGGCAGACAGGTCAGAGGAGACAGTGGAATTAACTGTTAAAGCTACTTTGGGAGAGTGGGCCAACATTTTAATGATGCCCTCATACCCCACATTAGCAGCCCACAAACGCTTAACCAGTAAGTTTAGAGCCGCTTACTTGGGAATAGTACATGATGTGATGCTAAGAAGAATGAAAAAGACGGCCTACAAATACGCTCAAGAAACAGAAAAGAAATTGCGAGATGAAATATCGGCCGATGAGGAAGATGACATGTACCCGGCCGAGGCAAATCCATCATATCATGGGCCTGAATTAACCCTTGAGCCAAGGCAGGCTAAACAAAGCCGAGCCCCGGGCCCAGAAACTGACAGTTATCGTGAGTACAAAAAGCTGAAAGCCTTAGTGAGGGAAAAACGACCCCAAAAGACCACCGAGGAATACATCAAGGACGTGTGGCCCATGGTCGTTAGCTCCACTGAGTGCGATGGAGCAAAAAAGTTGTGGCTAGGTAATGTCACCACAAACCTACTGAGTAAAGGGGAGTCGGCTCAAAGCCAATATGAAAAACTGGTCCTGGAATATATGTACGATGAGGACTCTCAGATTCAACGGGCGAGAGTACGCATGGATCAAGGCCAACACCTCACCCCAGTTTGGTATCAACTCAAACAAGTAATCCCCCCTAAAAGATACGTTAAAGCCTTAAGGATCGTACCCAAAGGGAAAAGGGGAGAACTCACCTTTGCCAGAATGCCTCATGAAACTAATGTCACCCAAATAGATCAGGCAGTGAAATCATACGATTTAGAACAGCAGTTCTGGGAAGAAAAGAAGAAAAATGAGATAAGGCAAAGCCAAAAACAACCGAAGCCGACGCAAAAGGCACCTCAACAGACACAATACAGAGGACAGTTCCCGAGAGAGTCAGAGACACAGTACAGAGAACGACCACTGAGACAGTCAGAGCCACATTACAGGGACCAACAACCAAAACGATTTTCAGCCCCAGCTTCAAGCTCCACACCACAGAAAGGGAGTAAATACCTACCCCCAGAAGAATATGCAAAACTGACCCCAGAAAAAAAAAGAGCCCTCCATGAATCCCGTGTGAAAGGGAGTGGAGGGCCAGCTAAATAATGGCAGATAGGTTGCGGGTCACTCTGGAAGATGCCTATTGGGAGGGGGACGAAATCTACACTAAAGTGGAAGGAGAACCTTATCTAATAGACTCTGGAGCAGAGGTGTCTATGACCCGCAGGAACCTAAAAACAGTAGGACACCTTACAGTTCAGTTAGCAAACGGAAAAATTGAAACAATGCCTTATGGGTTATGGCAAGGAATTGTGTGGATGAGAGGGCCTTATAACCTTATGACAATCACAGACTTAAAAAAGAACTAAGGAAGCCAAAGAAGAACCGAAGGGCCTTAAACAGAAGGTTAGTAAAGTTAAAATCTAGGCTAGTAAAAATAGGGCTCACACACGAACAACATGAGTCTGAAGACTGGTATAAACCTGTAAATATCCCTGAAGTGACAAAACAAAAAGTAGATGAGAGTGACTTCTCCCCGGCTGGGAAAGAGAAGTTAAAACAAATAATAGAGAAAGCCTCAGTAGCCAGATTTTAAGATGATTGCGGAGACCTAGGCCCAAAGTTTGTACATATAATCGAGGGAGGGGTACACCCGCCCGTGAGGCAATACCCCTTAAATCCAGGAGCAGTTGAGGAAATGAACAAGATTGTGAAGGAACTAGGAGCTTTAGGGATTATCAGAGAAGAAACAAATCCCATAACTAACAGCCCAATCCAGGCAGTAAAGAAACCCGAATCAGCAGGAGGAGGGTGGCGACCAGTCATTAACTTTAAAGCCCTTAACAGATGAACAGTAGCCAACAAAGCAAGCCTAATCAACCCGCAGGGCACCCTAAAATCTCTGCAAGTGAAAAAATTCAAATCTTGCATCGATTTAGCGAATGGATTTTTCTCTCTTAGGCTGGCAAAACAATAACAGGGAAAGACAGCTTTTACCCACCAAGGAAAAAGTTATGTTTGGCAACGATTACCACAGGGATATAAAAACTCTCCTAATGTGTTCCAGTCGGTTGTAATGGACGTGCTCAAAGACTTAGGTGCCACAATTTACATCAATGATGTGTTTATCACAGATGACACAGAAGAAGAACACTTGGAAAAGTTAGCTAGAGTGGTGCAACGAATCACAGAGACAGGATTAAAACTGAATTTGAAAAAATGCCAGCTTGGACAGTTCCAGGTGAATTATTTAGGGTTTCAAGTGACAGCAGACCTAGGACTCTCAGAGGGGTATAGGGAGAAGCTCGAGAAAATTCAGCCTCCTGAGTCCGAAAACGAGTTACAGAAGATCTTAGGACTGTGTAATTATGTGAGAGATCATGTCCCTAATTATCAAAGATATGCCAAACCACTGTATGCCTGCCTAAAGAAAAAAGAAAATGACAGTGAGATGAACAGCAAGAAACTATGGGTCTGGACAGCAGAAAACCAACAGGACTTAGAAGAACTTAGAAAAAAGATTCAGGAAGCTGTAAGTCTAGAACCAAGAAGTCTAATGGCAAAACTCATAGCTGAAGTCAGCTGCGACAGTGAAGATGCCATGATAGCCGTAAAGAATGAAAATGGTGGATTAGTTACTCTATGGAGTTACACCCTGACCTCAGTAGAGAAAAAGTTTCCTCAGGAAGAAAAAGAATTAGCAGTGCTTGCTAGATACTGGGGGACATTAAAAGATTTGGCCCAAGGGCAACCTATTAGAGTCGTGACACGAAGCCAAGTGCACAAGTATCTCAGGAAAGGAACGATAGAGAGTACCAAATCTACTAACACCAGGTGGGGTGGATGGGAAGATATTCTATTAGATCCCGATTTGGAGATAGGGCCTGCACAGCCAGTGAGTAAAAAAGCAGCCAAAGATGTACCCAAAGAACCGAAGCAGCACGACTGGACTCTCTATACGGATGGATCTAAGAAAGGGTCAGATCAGGTAGCACACTGGGGATTTATCCTCAAATATCAGGGGAACGAGTGCTGCCGTAGAAGGGGGAGAGTTCAGGGAAGTGCGCAAACTGGAGAAGTTACGGCAGTACTCGAAGGGCTGCTAGAATTAACTCACAAGAGAATAAGAACAGCTAAAGTAGTGACAGACAGCCACTATTGCACACAATAATAATAATAATAATAATACTTTATTTATAAAGCCCTTTAAAACAACCACAGCTGCCACAAAGTGCTGTACATATAAAATCAAGAACATTTAAACACATAAAAACAGTTGTTAAAACATTAAGATCAATAAAAGTAATAAAAACAGTACAGATCAAATTCAGTGTGTGCTAAAAGCCAGGGAGTAAAAATGTGTTTTTAAAAGAGTTTTAAAACTGGACAGTGAAGGGGCTTGTCTGATGGGAAGAGGGAGATCGTTCCACAGTCTTGGAGCAGCAACAGAAAAAGCTCTGTCCCCTCTGAGCCTCCGCTTAGACCTCGGCACCTCCAGGAGCAGCTGATCAGCTGATCTGAGGCACCGAGCAGGAGAGTATGGGTGAAGCAGCTCAGAGAGGTAGGATGGAGCAAGACCATTTAAACTTTTAAAAACAAATAAAAGAATCTTAAAATGAACTCTAAAATGAACAGGCAGCCAGTGGAGTGAAGCAAGAGTGGGGGTGATGTGCTCCCTTTTTTGAACTCCAGTTAGAAGCCGAGCAGCAGCATTCTGGACCAACTGGAGGCGTCTGAGGGAGGACTGGCTGACTCCAAGGTAAAGAGCGTTACAGTAATCCAGCCGAGAGGTGACGAAGGCATGGATTACTGTTTCCAGCTGCTGTTTTGTGAGAATGGTCTTTACCTTAGCCAGCTGTCTGAGGTGATAAAAACTGGTCTTGACCACCGCTCCAATCTGGGACTCTAATTTAAAATCACTGTCCATTTTAAAACCCAAGTTAGAAATAGTTTTCTTTACATGTGGTGCCAGAGGGCCCAGATCACAAGCTCTAAATGAGGATTTAGCCATCTGGGAAGAAAACGGATTTGAAAGTGCAAAGGGCAAAGTGGTAGCTCATCATGACTTGTGAAAGAAAATAGCTGAAATTAGGCTAAATCTGCAGTTAAAAGTAGAGCACAAGAAGTCCCACACTAGAGAAGGAAAATACTGGCAAGGCAACGAAGAAGTAGACCGTTATGTACAGCAGAGAAAAATAGTCTTTGTCGGGATCGAGGAGTGGGACAGAACCTCCGAGGGTCGGAGGGTCCCAGAAAAGTACATGGAGCAGGTGGTACGGGGCGTGCATGAGGGTCTAGGTCATGCAGGCGTACAACCCACACGTAAGGAGTTGGAGAGTCAGGAGCTCTGGGTCCCGTTGAAACAGGTCCGCAGGGTGCTGCAAAACTGTGAAGTATGTGGTCAATACAATGCAGGAAGGCGAGGGCACCGAGTGGATGGACAGACCATCAAAAGTACCACACCATGGGGCTCAGTGTGCATGGATTTAACTGGGCCTATGGGAGTTACAGGCAAGAAGGGAGAAAAGTACCTTCTAGTGCTGGTAGACTCGATGTCGGGGTACATGGTAGTGAAACCAGCTAGGAAAGCTAATGGCAACAGTGTTGTTAGTATGCTGGAGCAAGTCTGTGGGTCGTTTGGCGTTCCAAAAGAGTTGAGAACTGATAATGGGACACATTTCTGCAATGGACAGGTAGATCACTGGTGTCATACTTTTGGAGTTGTGCGCGTTTATTCGCCTCCTTACACATCTCAAGCCAATGGAGTAGCAGAAAGAGCCATAGGTTTAGTCAAAAATTGGATAGCTAAAAATGCTAACACCAAAGAATGGAGTACTAAAACTGTGGAAATAGGTCAGGCCTTGAATGATAGGAGACGAGCTGGTAGACCCTCCCCCTCAGAAGAGCTCAACCAACGACGGTTTAGCACGCCCGAAGTTGGGCGGAGCTCTGGGGATAAAGAGGAACAGTCAGACTCTGAGGCCCCACTCAAGGTGGGACAGAAGGTGTGGGTCAGAGCACAGGATCACCCATCAGCAGTTGCAGTGAAGCCCAAATATAACGCCACAGACAGAGTAAGAAAAGTGTTAGACAAAAACACAGTAGAGCTAGTGAAGAAAGGGATCCAAGGAATAGAGCAACTGAAGCCAATTCCTAGCTAGTTGAAACCAGAAACCAGAGTATGGCCACAGAACCAAGCACCATGCTCCCCTATATTAGAATGGCCACTATATGCGGGGGAGTGATACTAAAAAGAACAGTTTCAGGGCTTTGGACGGGTAGGGCCTTGAGCACACTGGAGTATGCGAAAAAAGGATACCTGTCAAAGGAAGGAGAAACCTTCAAGTGGAGCTTGCTGGAGAACAACTGTGCACTCTTCCTGAAGCCAAGTGGATTACCCCTTCTTTGGGAAGCCCATCAAACCTAAAACAAATAAGATGGACGCACGAAAGCTGCAAAGAAAACCTGTAAAGGTGATGGATGCATTCATTTGTGGAGAATGCAGAATTACCAAATTACCTCGAGCGACTATCATCACACAATGGGATTTAAGCGGAAAAGGCCCAAAAGACTGTGCGTGCGAGTGGGATGGAACCGAAGTAAAGTACTGTGCAGCCTGTGACACACAGATGGAGGAAGGCCGACTACTGCACTCTGAGAGAGCAATGGGCTGGCAAGTAAGGAGGTATCACAGTCCCCTCAAATCCTTCAAAACTCAGCTAGACGAGGAGGAACCCAAAACCTTAGAGGGATCCTTAACAGAACAACAGTATGAACAAGAGCCTAAAGTAACACCTTCAGCCCCACCTCTATACCCAGAACTAGGAGAGTTAAATGAAGGAAAGGAGAAGCAACAGAAAAGGAAAAATTGGAATCCCAAAGACTTGCTCGAGCAGGCGGTGCAACAAGCCTGGCCCTATGATCCTTCGAGGGGCAAAGTAAGGAATGCCCCCCTCGGTACTCAGCAGTTTCCCTTCGTTTTCAGAGTATTTCGAGACCAATCAGGCGCAGGGAGCAAAGAAGGAGCAAGCATGTTACCTAACGAAGAGAATGGCGAGGCTCGAAAAGGAGGCTGGGAAGGACCCTGGGAGGTAACGACATGGGCTCAGCTCATTGCGGAAGTAATCATGAACCAGGAAATCCCACTAGTGGTCCTGCCAGACGTCCCTCGAGAGATCGGAACCAGACGTAACAGCTTGTATTATTATACCACTAGCCTGGATGGATGGGCCAAGCATGAGGCTAAACCCGTGCAAAAAACAGCCGAATACTTGGTAACCCCTGAAGCTTGGGAAAGAAACGGAGCACTTCAGATCCCCGGAACTGCTGTACAGAGGGCAGGAACGCCCCCAAGGCCCAACTCCACCCAGAGCGTTAAAGTTTCCGTGCAGATGGTCATTACACCATACCAGGGAGTGTACTCGGTGGGAGCCACAGTCTACCCGATTGAAGAATACAAAGACTGCTCGGAGAAGCCTGTACTGGGCAAAACTGAGAAAAAACAAGGACTGAAGAGTTGGGCCAAGAAAGCATTCCAAGGAATGGCCCTCCCCAGAGTTAGAGTCTGCTGTGAGTCTACTGATCGGGACGTCCAGCTGTGTGTCGGTGTTTTGGTTCTACCCAGGCTGAGTGGCTCTCCAGCCTAGTGTCACAGTGAGAGCTTGTTTATGCATCGATACTTATGATTGTACATCTGAGTGTGATTGTACCTTGCTTTGCTTTTTATGCTGTAATCTGTGCCAGAATAATAAAGATACAATTATTCTAGCAGAACAGTATCTGAGTATTTTCTTTTTGTCCATTATGCTGATCACTCTTCCGAATCCTGGTTTTATTTAAATAAATATCACAGAATATTTTGGCGTCACAAACAGGGTTTTGGGAATAGGACCGCATAATGTTCAAAAGGAAAGAGAAAATAAGTAAAAATGTTGTCAAAGAAGAAGTTGTGCCGGGATGGAGCAAGTCCCTGTATCAGTTGATAGCGCTTTGTTTGAGAGGCAGTGGGGGACGCCCCGAGCCATGGAATGATTCTTTGCATGTTGACAGACCGGGTGATGTTTTGGCTGCTTTGCAAGCGGTTGATGTCAACAAAAAGACGCCGGTGGCTGGATTGTAGCGCCGATTGTGGGTTTGTGCGACTGCGTGGAAAAAACTGCATGAAAAGAATCAGGAAGAATTAACACAAGTGCTACATCAAAAAAAGAGCTGGAGGAAGCGCAAACAGAAAGTTTATTACAAAAACAGCATGTGCAGCTATTGACCACGCAGTTAAAAAAGATGACAGAGGTTGCGGAGGGGGCAGTAGGACAGGTATCTATGCTAAAAAGAGAAAAGTTCAGGAGGAGGAAACGTAATGTGTCACCAAAAAGGGTTCGTGCTTTTGTCGCTCAGTTAGGGACCGAATGGGACCCGTCGTGCTGGGACGGTGACATCTGGGGTGGTGAGGAGAGTGAAAATGATTACATTTGGAGCGAAGAAAGAGACGAACCAAGTGTTTGAGCAGCGGTCATTCCTCCCACCAGCTCAGAAACAAGTAAACACGTAAAACCTTTAAAGAGGCGCAGTAAAGAGCAGCAGATAATACCAGATGTGTTGCAAGCGAGGGTAGGAGAAGATGGACGGCCCATAGTGGGACCTGATGGGCAGCAGATAATGGATGCGGTACCCCAGTTACAGCCTAATCCGGACTTAAAAATGATAGTTGAGGACTATACTCAGGAAGAGGTAGTGTCATAACCGCGGGGAACCCAGATTTGTATGAGACCCGGAACGAGACAGACTCAGGTGGATACAAAAGAACAGTGTTTATTTACAGGTGAAATAATGTACAATGCTGGTGCAGCTTCTCTGCAGCTCCTGGAGGAGGTAGAGGAGGACAGTCAGAATAGAGGTGGAGATCTTAGGAGCTGATATTTTGTGTTCTGTGAATCTCTT
>NC_056505.1:52262761-52265625 GCF_014905685.2 Nematolebias whitei | reverse complement strand
AAAGGCTTGAAGCACAACTACCATGGAAGGTGATATGCTCCAGCGAAGAGTAGCACTGGACTGCAGCCTTTTGTAGCCGGGGATGCCTCCTCAGTCTGATGGCCATCAGGTATAGGCAATTAGCGGCCATCTTGGAGGAGGAGCTGCAGGCCGTGGTATTCTTACAGGTAGCCTACTTGTCTAAAAGATATAAACAACAGACTGGAGAACCCACAGATGCCTGGGTAGCTAGGCTGTTGGATGAAGGTGGAGGTCAGGTAGAAGTGGAAATAGGTGATGGGATGTCCTTCACTGGACTATCCACAGATGTAGGAGTGAATTCAGCGTACCGACAGGAAGTCAGAGCTTTGCAAGACTCGAGACCTTTGTTTGAAGTTTATGCAGAGGCAGTCCAACAGATGTTTCCCAGAGCATTGGATTGGCCTGAATTACAGGGGCATTGGGTGACCTTAAGGGAATGTGTGCAAAGACTGGTTCAACTGTGTGTAAGGGATGCACTGGCTGTGGGTTTGGCAGCAGATTATCAAGTGCATGTTGTTCCAAAGGCAATGAGGGATCACTTGATCAGAACAGCACCATCTCATTATCGATCTGCAATGCTTACCGTAATTTTGGGTGCTCCTGACGCTTCTAAGGCCGAAATTCGAAGCCAAGTCAATCATTGAAAAAGTGTAACATCACAAAGGAACCTGGTATGGTGTAATAGATTTGGCAAACGCCTTCTTTACAATTCCCATTCCAGAAAATCGAATGGAACAATTTGCATTCACTTGGGAAGGAAGACAATACACATTCACTCGTCTGCCACAAGGGTATCTTCACAGTCCAACCATTTGTCACAGAGTAGTGGCTGAACACTTGGATGGGTTTACACTGCCCCCTGGGGTAATGGTCTCTCATTACATTGATGACATCATGGTTCAGGGAGAAACACAGGAGGTAATATCAGCAGTATTGCCTCGACTCATTGAACACATGAAGAACCATGGATGGGAGATCAATCCAGCCAAAATCCAGGGATCATCCCAGAATGTGAAATTCCTTGGGATCTGTTGGAACAAAGGAGAAAGAGAGATTGTTCAGAAGGCACGAGAAAAGATTGTTGCCTTGGCTGTTCCACACACAAAAAAATGATGTACAAAAATTCATTGGATTGTTTGGGTATTGGAGAAACCACATTCCTCATTTGGGACAGATTTTAAAACCTCTGTATCAGGTGACTAGGAAGAACGAGGAATTTGTTTGGGGAGAAAAACAACAGATAGCTTTTGACTTAGCTAAAGAAGCTATTCAACAAGCTGTGTCTTTGGAGAAAATGCAGTCAGGATCAGTGGAACTGCAAGCGTCTGCCATTAATGACTATGCTAACTGGAGTTTGTGGCAAAAACAGGGGTGAGTAAGAAAACCATTAGGCTTCTGGTCTAGGAAGCTGCCCCCTGCAGGGGTTCAATATACTCCTTTTGAAAAACAGCTATTGGGATGTTATTGGGCTTTATTGGAAACTGAAGCACAAACTGCTGGACATGAGGTTCTGATGAGAACTCACATTCCCATTCTAAACTGGGTGATGAGTGAACCTACCACCCGTAGAATAGGGATGGCTCAAGAAGCTAACATCATTAAGTGGAAGTGGTATGTGTCTGAACGTGCGAAGCCAGGAGAGAAATGTGTCTCAGTTTTGCATGAACAAATAGCTGATGTTCCTGAGGAAGGAGAACAAGCTTTTGAGGTTGAACAGCTGGCGGAGTCCCCAGTTAAGCCAGGGAAACGATGGGATTATCTCAGCCTAGAGGAACAACAACAGGCTTGGTTTACTGATGGGTCAGTCAGGTGGCAGGCAGGGAGGCGAAGATGGAAAGCAGGTGCTTACAATCCAGCAAAGTCACAGACTCTGGAAGAGATGGGAGAAGGAGGAAGCAGTCAGTGGGCTGAATTGAAAGCAGTACACATGGTCTAAAAATCTAAAAAAAAAGTTAAATCTGGTCCTCTGGACATTCAAAAAAACAAAGCAAAGCAAATCAACAAAAAAATGTAGAAACGTTTCGTCTCTCATCCGAGAGACTTCCTCAGTCTGAGGAGCTGTATTCAGCTCAGTCTCTTAAATAGCACCGTCTCAGAGTGGATCAACCAGTTTTGCTGCTGACAACCACATAGTTGGTACACATGGAGAGTACACATGGTGATTATGCAAGCAGGAGTACAAGGAGTTCACATTTTTTCAGACTCATGGTCAGTGGTTAATGGATTAATCACATGGATGCCAACATGGCATGCCAATGACTGGAAAATTCAGAATAAGGAAGTTTGGGGAAAAGAACTGTGGAAGGAAATTTGGGAAAAAGTACAGTCATTACCAGTCACAGTAATTCATGTTGATGCTCACACAAAAAACACAGATGCTGAGGCTCTACACAACAGGTACATCGATGGGATAGTCAGAGCATTGCCTGTAGCCCGAGAGTCTAGCGTGGGTCTAGCCAGATGGGCACATCAGAAGGCAGGACATTGGGGAATTCAGGGAACTCAGCAGTGGGCACAAGACAGAGGAATAGATCTGAAAACAGATGACATTAAAACTGCGATACAACAATGTGAGGCATGCCAACATCAGAAAAGAGGGCTGCCACAGCATGTGCAGGGACAAATACATTGGGGAAAAGGACCAGGTCAAATTTGGCAGATGGATTTTATTGGCCCCTTGCCCATATCAAAAGGATGTAGATATGTGTGTATGGCTGTAGACACATATTCAGGTGTGTTAGTGACTCATCCCTGTAAATATGCAAATCAGGCATCCCCATTGAAACGTCTCAGGATTTTAGAATCATTTTATGGAGTTCCTTTACAGATACAAACAGACAATG
>NC_056505.1:52257871-52262661 GCF_014905685.2 Nematolebias whitei | reverse complement strand
AAAGGCTTGAAGCACAACTACCATGGAAGGTGATATGCTCCAGCGAAAAGTAGCACTGGACTGCAGCCTTTTGTAGCCGGGGACGCCTCCTCAGTCTGATGGCCGTCAGGTGTAGGCAATTAGTGGCCATCTTGGAGGAGGAGCTGCAGGCAGTGGTACTCTTACAGTACCCCCCCCCCCCCCCCATCAAGAATCGCCTCCAGGCGACCTGAAGCGCTTCTCGGGGTGATTCTTAAAGAAGGAGGTGATGAGGCTGGGGTCGAGGATGAAAGACCGGGGAATCCATGACCTCTCCTCAGGACCGTACCCCTCCCAATCGACGAGGTACTGGAATCCACGGCCCCTGCGTCGCACGTCGCGGATGGATCGGACAGTGAGCGCAGGGTGGTTGTCGATCAGGCGGGGTGGAGGAGGGAGGTCAGAGGGAGGACACAGAGGGCTGGTGAGGACTGGCTTGACCTGGGACACATGAAAGGTCGGGTGGATCCTCATGGTCCTGGGGAGCTGCAGCCTCACCGTAGAGGGGCCGATGAGCTGGATGATGGGGAATGGGCCGATGAAGCGTGGTGCCATCTTCCGGGGGGTGTCCTTGAGGGGAATGTCCCGGGTGGACAGCCACACTTCTTGGCCCACGTGGTAGCGAGGGGCAGAGGAACGGTGACGGTCAGCGGCTTTCTTTGTCTGGGTGGCCGTGCGGAGGAGTGCAGACCGCACCTGGCGCCAGACCCTGCGGCACCGTCTGAAATGATGCTGTACGGAGGGTACCGCGCAGTCTACCTCTTGGCCGGGGAACAGGGGAGGTAGGTAGCCTAGGGAGGCTTCGAAAGGAGACAGGCCGATGGAGGTGGAGTGATGGGTGTTGTGGGCATACTCAACCCAAGCCAAATGGTGACTCCAGGCTGATGGGTCCTTCTCTGCCATGCAGTGCAGGATGGACTCCAGTTCTTGGTTGGCCCTTCAGCCTGGCCATTCGACTGGGGATCGTAGCCTGAGGTGAGACTGGTGGTGGCTCCCAGCGTCCTGCAGAAAGAGCGCCAAACCTGGGACACTAACTGTGGTCCACGGTCCGACACGACGTCCGAGGGGATACCGTGCAGACGGACCACGTGCTGCGTCAACAGGTGCGCCGTCTCCATCGCAGAGGGGAGCTTAATCAGAGGGACGAAGTGGACCGCTTTGGAAAAGCGATCGATTATAGTTAGAATGACCGTGTTACCTTCAGAGGGTGGAAGTCCGGTAACAAAGTCCAACAAGATGTGGGACCATGGACGACTCGGGGTGGGCAGGGGTTGCAGGAGGCCGGAGGGGGGTTGGGTACCCGTCTTATTGCGGGCGCACGTGGGGCAAGCGGCAACGAACTCCCGTACGTCTGCAGACATGGCTGGCCACCAGAAGTGAGTCCTGGCCAGGGAGATCATGTGGGTGGAACCTGGATGACACGAGAGTTTGTTATTGTGAATCCAGTGTAGTACCTTTGGGCGTAGAGCGGTAGGCACGAACAAGGTTCCAGGGGGGCCGCCACCCGGGTCCGGTTCCACCTTCCAGGCCTCCCTGATTTCCTCTTCGATGGGCCAAGTGAGGGCCCCAACGATGCAGGTGGTGGGAAGGATGGTCTCCTCGGTCTCCGTGTTGTCAGGGGGGCGAACTGGTGGGACAGCGTGTCCAGCTTGACATTTTTGGAGCCTGGCCTGAAAGTGAGGACGTAGTTGAACCTAGTAAAAAACAATGACCATCGTGCCTGGCGGGGGTTCAGGCGTTTAGCGTCCCGCAGGTAAGTCAGGTTTTTATGATCGGTCCAAATCAAGAATGGGGTCTCCGTGCCCTCCAGCCAGTGCCGCCATTCCTCCAGGGCCAGCTTTACTGCCAAGAGTTCACAGTTTCCCACGGCATAGTTTCGCTCTGCTTGGGACAAGCGTTTAAAAAAAAGCGCAGGGATGGACCTTGTTGTCCTCCGAGGATCATTGGGACAGCACCGCCCCTACTCCTGTATCTGAAGCGTCAACCTCGAGGATAAACTGTCGATGTGGATCAGGGTGGCAAAGGACGGGCGCAAAAGAAAATAATGTTTTTAATTTAAGAAAAGCAGTCTCAGCCTCAGGTGACCAGATAAATGGTCTGGAGGTAGAGGTGAGCTGAGAAAGTGGGGCGGCCACTCGACTGTAATCTTTGATAAAGCATCTATAAAAATTTGCGAAGCCCAGGAAGTGTTGCAATTGTTTCCTGGACTCGGGGGTAGGCCACTCGACCATAGCTCTTGTTTTTTCTGGGTCGGTCTTGCAGTGGCCCTCCCCAAAAATGAAACCAAGGAAGGGAACCGAGGGGACATTGAATTGGCACTTCTCAGCTTTCACGAATAACTGGTTCTCCAGTAACCTCTGGAGGACCCTCCTTACCTGTCCCGCATGCAGAGAGGGGTCTCGGGAAAAAATGAGGATATCGTTGAGGTAAACAAACACAAAATCGCCGATGAAGTCGTGCAATACGTCGTTCACGAGGGCCTGAAAAACCGCGGGGGCATTTGTTAAACCAAAAAGCATAACTAAATATTCAAAATGGCCGAGGGGTGTTTTAAATGCTGTTTTCCACTCGTCGCCTTCTCTTATGCGAACGAGGTGGTAAGCATTTCTCAAATCCAACTTAGTGAAAATGGTGGCAGATTGTAACTGCTCATGGAGAGAGTTGATTAAAGGGAGTGGATATTTATTTTTAACAGTGATACTGTTCAAGCCGCGATAGTCGATGCAGGGACGTAAGGTTTTATCTTTCTTAGAAACAAAGAAGAAACCTGCACCGACGGGAGACGTGGAGGGGCAAATAATACCAGAGTCGAGGGACTCGTTGATATATTCCCTCATGGAAGCCCTCTCGGGGCCCGAGAGATTATAAAGTCGGCTAGACGGCAAGGGGGCACCAGGGAGTAAGTATATGGCACAGTCATAGGGACGGTAAGGAGGGAGTGATAAGGCTCTCTGTTTACTAAACGCCAACGCGAGGTAGTAGTAGGCAGTGGGAACAGCGGAGAGATCTACCTCCTCACTAGGAGGAGTGACCACTGGCTGCCCGGCGATCACGGAGTGTAGACAGTTTTTGAGGCACTTATTGCTCCACTTCTCTACTCGCCCTAGCTCCCAATTAATGTCTGGGTTGTGCGTCTTAAGCCAGGGAAAACCTAAAATAATCTGAGAAACGGCGGAGTCGAATACAAAGAAATCGGTCATCTCATGGTGGTTGCCTGAGATGATTAAGTGAAGCTCGATGGTTTTTCGTTGGATGAGCGCCAACGTTTCACCAGTTACACTGGAAACAGAAAAAGGAGTGATTTCGCGAGTGGGTAAAGAATATTTGTTGACCAGGTCCGAACTGATGAGGTTCTGTTTGGCGTTTGAATCAACCAGAGCCAATAAGGGGACACGAGAACTGTTTATTTGAATAACTGTGGGCAAGAGGAGTTTAAATGGGGAGGTAAGAGCTTAGTTACCCACCAGTACCTCCCGCTTTACTGGTGGGCTTGCTCGTTTCCCCGAAACGGGCAGAGGGGTAAATAATGACCGGGGTTGCCACAGTAAATGCAGAGGTTAGCGTTTCTACGGCGCTCTCGCTCTTCAAAAGTCAACCGTGTTCGCCCAATCTGCATGGGTTCTGGCTCGGGAGGCACGGGAAATTTGGTCTGAGGAGACAAACAAGGAGGATTAAAAACCGGGGACGTTTGCATTTGATAACTTTTTTCGCTGTCTTAAAATAACGAGGTTCACCTGAAGGGGCCGCAAACCTGGAAGTGGAAGGTTTCTGGGAGTTGTAGTCCCGTTCTCGCCTCCGTTCCCGGAAGCGGTCATCAATGGAAATGGCCATTTCGATTAGTTGGTCGAACCCTTCCGGTTCGTCTCGTGCAGCGATTTGGTCTTTTATCTGGTCAGAGAGAGAGTTCAGAAACGCACCTTGGAGAGCAAGTTCGTCCCACCTCATTTGAGTCGCCAGGATCCGGAACTCCAGGGCGTACTCAGAAATAGGACGGCGGCCTTGACGTAACCCCAGGAGACGTTTTGCTGCGTTAGAAGCCTGCAGGGGGCGATCGAAGATCCGTCGAAACTCCTTCAGGAGTTGGGGGTAAGTAGCCGGGGGATTCACATGGGACTGCATAAAAGAATTAGCCCAGCGAAGGGCGTTACCTTTGAGAAGGTTAATAAAGTAAATAATTTTTGCAGAGTCTGTGTGGTAGAGAGACGGGGCTCCCTCGAAAGCGAGTCTGCACTGCAGCAGAAACCCCCCACATTGGTCGGGATCTCCGGCGAACAGTTCAGACGGTTTGACGAGCAGCTGCTGACCATGGGAGGTTGCGACAGGTGCCTCACGAGGGACGCTGGGGACAGGCGGGTCGGTCGGATCTGGAGGAAGAGGAGGTAGAAGCTTTTGTTTAAGGGAGTTAATCATACCTCCGAGTTCCTGCATGTTGGACTGGGCCACACGTTGCTGGGTCAGAACCTGTTGCAACATTGTCTCCAGTGTGAAGATCCGTTCCACCTGCGAGATGGCGGTTGTCTGTTCGCTCCTGGTCTCATTCTGGGTCTGCTTTGGCTGGAGCATTTCTGTCATAACCGCGGGGAACCCAGATTTGTATGAGACCCGGAACGAGACTGACTCAGGTGGATACAAAAGAACAGTGTTTATTTACAGGTGAAATAATGTACAATGCTGGTGCAGCTTCTCTGCAGCTCCTGGAGGAGGTAGAGGAGGACAGTCAGAATGGAGGTGGAGATCTTAGGAGCTGATATTTTGTGTTCTGTGAATCTCTT
>NC_056505.1:52250455-52257771 GCF_014905685.2 Nematolebias whitei | reverse complement strand
TTGAGCATGTGATCAGCTGGTTTTGGTTGTCAGCAGCAAAACTGGTTGATCCACTCTGAGACGGTGCTATTTAAGAGACTGAGCTGAAAACAGCACCTCAGACTGAAGAAGTCTCTCGGACGAGAGACGAAACGTTTCTACATTTTTTGTTGTTTTGCTTTGTTTTGTTTTTTTTTTGAATGTCCAGAGGACCAGATTTAACTTTTTTAAATTGGAAATTAAATTTGTCACAGGCTGTGTCTCAGCTGAATAACAGACCCATTGCACCAGGTACTACTCCTCTAAATCGAATGATTAGTGTATACAATACCCCAGACAAAGAACCAATCAGAATGTGGAAAATTGATGACAGAGCTAAATTGCCTGTCAGAGCGACCCCCGGATCTGCTGGATTAGATTTAAGAACAATGGAGACAGTGACTTTGGTTCCAGGTCAAATTCAAGCGGTAAAAACTGGTTTGGGCTTGCAATGCCCTAAAGGAATGTATGGACATATTTTACCCTGATCTGGACTATCTTTGAAAGGACTCACAATCCAGGCTAGGGTCATTGATTCAGATTATCAAGGAGAGTTGGGTATGGTCTGTAAACATCAAGGTGACAGTCCCTTGGTGCTAGAAAAAGGAGACAAAATGGCACAATTACTTATTAAACCATGTGACATGTCAACAGTGATGGAAATTCCTGCACCCACCACAGTGACCGTTAGAGGAACAGGTGGCTTTGGTTCCACAGACAAACCAGGGGCCAAAGTCTGGGTGCGACAGGAAAATGGCCCTCCTCGTGCTGCAGAAATAATAGCACAAGGAGCAGATGCAATAGTTTCAGTGTTGTATTCAGGGGAAGAAAAATGGGTGAATGTACCTGTAAACAAACATTACCTGAGAGAAAACTAATGATCTTTTCTTTTTCTTTAAGTAGTTTTTCTTGTCTCCACAGCTCGATGTTTCCTTGGTCTTTGCTGATTGGACAATCAGGACCGCCCAGGAGCCAACATGGGAGGAGCTGGTGGCAAGCGCCCAACAGATGGCAGTGCAGGCTGTTTGGGCATCATGTGCCTTGTCGTAGGTGCCATGGTGCTTCTGGCCGACTTCTCATCAGCAGCACCCGGACGTAGTCTGACGGAGGCCGATGGCTACTTATTGGCTGGTGGACCAAGAGTGAATCAAAGAAAGAGTTTAAATCAATAGGAAACAGCACATCTGACTGTTCTACATATGTATGTCCAAGATGCTTCAAAAACAATCCCATAATGGTGACACCCAGAGGATGTCAAAAGAAAATTGACTCCACAATCCCATTGTGCAAAATGTATAAGAATCATACATGTAAAACAGATGGAAACAATGGAACAAAATTTGATCTTACTGTCAACGCTATACAATTGGAGATAGGAAATTCTATGGCGATTAAAAGATGAAGGAAAACGTTGGTCTTTCTAATCTGGACCTTGCCCAATACTACAGAACCAGCTGAAACCCAACTAGCCCCTATCATAGAGTCCTGTCAAGCAATGGCAAAATCTATGGTGACAACTGATGTGTATTGGAAGGTAAGTTTTCCATCATTCCCATCATGCTCAAGAGTCAAAAGGGCATGGTATGACACCTTGCTGGGAGGAACAGGTACTGTACTTGGTATATCTAATGCTGTTGATCAAGAAGTGACCAGAACTATGTTATCAAACACAGGGAAACATGCCTCGTTGGCAGTTACCCAAATTGGAGTCTGGATGCCTTCAGTAGTCATGACCCAAGAAGAAACTGCCAAAATACTACTGAAAGAGATGGAATGGCAAATAAAGACGTGGAACAACACAGGAGAAATACTTCAGAATATAACCCAAACACTGAATTGGACCACGTGTACCCTACAAACCCTACATGCACAACTGCAGAAGGAACGCTTCCAGAGAATAGTGACAACATCAAATCATCACGAGTGACGGAAGCTTTGGAACATATCTAGTACACATTGGTGGTTATAAAACCTGAATTGACAAAGTGTACTGAATATATGTGTGAAGGACATTGGGTTCAATATCTTGTAAATGACGTAACTACGGTATGCAGGTATCATGTGCTACCAGTAATAACTGTATTAGGATATTGGTTTCTAAAAATACAGGGTGAATGGTTTGAGTCACAGACTAATCTCACCTATGACATGCAACTATGCGAGACGGCTGATAAAGGAGTGGTATGTAGGCTGCAAACAGGTCATGTTAACCCATGTTTAATCAAAGATGAGGTATTGTGTGATTGGACTCATGAACCAGCTAGAGATATGCTATGGCAAATAGGCCCACACACTTTGTGCATAGTAACGATTAGGAGTCATCCTCAATTACCTAAGGTGCCTTTTTCTGGATGTGTATATGGTGTACACTTGTGGAGTTGGAACAACTTGACTTATCAATTAACCAATTACAGTTCATCTACTCGCCTAACTGAGGTACAGTGGCAATCTTTGTACGTCCCCTGGAGAGTCTCCCTTGACCGTTTCAAATGCGCATTGAATGAGTCTACGGAGCTGAAACGAATGATTGAATCTCATAAGTCTAACGTGTCTGATTTAACAGTGTACACCTATATTGCACAGGGAAAGGTTTTACATGCGGCTAAGCTAATACAGCAAGCGTCGGCCCACCACTGGTGGGACATATTCACAGGAATGTCATCAACGGCGCGACAATATGCAGCCCCTCCTTTGCTTATTTTGTTAATCTGCTTTGGTGTATTAACCATGTGTAATCTTGGTACGTGTTTTTATATTAGAAAGGTGAAGGGCAGAATAACCAATATGATTTATAATACAGCTCTAGCATGAAAATTGAAGTAATTATGAGAGATCATTGGTTTGGTAGGGAATTGACTACAGTACAAATTGATTCTACTGTCCACCCTGACAAATTAATAATTGATTATTGGGTAAGTGGTAACAGAATATATCATCGATTTACTCATAATGACGATCGTATCAATTTTCTGAGTTTTGTCTGTGGGGCTGTACAACAATGGACAGGGATTTACTGGCAAGGTCCATACGAAATCAATGGGGAAAATTTTCAAAACTAATCAGAAAACCAAAGGGTGGAATGAGTTGTAAATTTAATAAAAAAAAATGTTTTTCTGACCATTTGAACTATTATATAAAGTGTTTTTGATGCAGAACTGTAATGAAGTGTTTTTGCAAAAAGGAATGTTCTTATCACTTGGGAAGCCTGAGAGGAGGATTTGGCCCATCCCCTTCTCACGCTACCTTGAAGTTTCTGAGTTTCGAGTAAACATGTTTTGTTCACTGGGAAACGCTCTCATATGATGTCGAGAGAGGGAGAGAATAAAGGGGGAGAAGCACTTAGACAGAGTTAGAGTCTGCTGTGAGTCTACTGATCGGGACGTCCAGCTGTGTGTCGGTGTTTTGGTTCTACCCAGGCTGAGTGGCTCTCCAGCCTAGTGTCACAGTGAGAGCTTGTTTATGCATCGATACTTATGATTGTACATCTGAGTGTGACTATACCTTGCTTTGCTTTTTATGCTGTAATCTGTGCCGGAATAATAAAGATACAATTATTCTAGCAGAACAGTATCTGAGTATTTTCTTTTTGTCCATTATGCTGATCACTCTTCCGAATCCTGGTTTTATTTAAATAAATATCACAAAAAAGCTGCTGACAACCAAAACCAGCTGCTCACATGGTCAAGAAGGACCATCAGCCTAACAATGGATCGTTAGCACACTGATGGCTGTTTACTATTCACAGGGGGTTGAGTGATACTAGCAATAACAGCAGTGTAAGAGGGGGACAGTTGGACCCGGAGGCCTCCACCCCTGTTTAATGATGGATGATTTCTTTTCACAAAGATGGCCTCCTTTATTCCTCTCCCAAACCATTGTTCCTCTCTGTCTAGGATGTGAACATCTTCATCCCTGAAAGAGTGACCGCTGGCCTGGAGATGAGTGTAGACCTCAGAGTCCTGGCCTGATGAAGTTGATCTTCTGTGCTGGGCCATCCTTTTGGCCAGTGGCTGTTTAGTTTCCCCGATGTAAGACTGATCACAGCCCTCCTGACACTGAACAGCATACACAATATTACTCTGTTTGTGCCGGGGGACTGGATCTTTGGGATGAACCAGACTTTGCCGTAATGTATTTTGGAGTTTAAAAGCCACTGGGACGGTATGTTTAGAAAATCCTTATCCTTTATCCTTAACTTTGCTGTATGTATTTTATATTCTTTATGCATTTTATATTCTGTATGTATTTTATATTCTTTATGTATTTTATATTCTTTATGTAATTTATTCCTGTTGATCTTTGTTCTTACTGTAAAGTGTCCTTGGGTGTCATGAAAGGCGCTTTTTAAATAAAATGATTATTATTATTATTATTATTACCACCTCCATCTTGTCCCTATCAACTCTTCAGGTGAGGAATGAGCTGCGAAAGATCAAGGTGCGTAAAGCTGCAGGTCCAGATGGAATTAGCTCCAGGCTCCTGAGGTGCTGCTCAGATCAACTGTGTGGCATCATGGGATTTATGTTCAATCTGAGCCTGAAGCTGGGGAAAGTACTACAACTGTAGAAGACCTCCTGTGTGGTACTGGTACCAAAAACCAAACATCCCAAGGACCTCATAAACTACAGGCCGGTGGATCTGACCTCACATTTGATGAAGACCCTCGAGAGGCTGGTCCTCAACAATTTGCGCCACCTGGTGAGGTCTTCATTAGATCCATTGCAGTTTGCCTACCGGCCTGGCATCGGGGTGGATGATGCCATCATCTACCTCAGGCACCAAGCTCTGACCCACCTGGAGAAACCTGGAAGTACTGTGAGGATCATGTTCTTTGATTTCTCCAGTGCTTTCAACACCATCCAGCCAGGACTTCTGTGGGACAAGCTGGAGTAATCAGGAGTGGATCACCACATGTCCCAGTGGATACTGGATTACCTCACTGGACGCCCACAGTATGTGAGGACACAGGGCTGTGTCTCTGACATGCTGGTCTGCAGTACGGGGGTCCCACAGGGAACTGTGCTGGCACCGTTCCTCTTCACCCTCTACACTGCAGACTTCACCATCGACTCCCCACACTGCCATCTGCAAAAGTTTTCTGATGACTCTGCCATAGTCGGCCTCATCACAGGTGAGGACGACTCAGAGTACAGACAACGGACTGAAGACTTTGTGGACTGGTGCCAGCAGAACCACCTCCTGATCAACGCTGATAAAACTAAGGAGCTGGTTGTGGATTTCCGCAGGCACAGGTCCACCTCACTGACCCCGGTGAACGTCCAGGGTGTGAACATTGAGATTGTTGTAGTAGGACATATGCAGGATATATTCATACATTTCACGAGTTCTTCATTTTTCTGACTGTGTAAATGTCGTGCATTGAATTTAACAGAAATGTAACGAGAGACGTTATTTATCTTTGACCCATCAAAATGAATGCAGTCATTTATTTGCAGAATCAAAGTTTAACATCAAACATTTACATTAATTTGGCAAAATATGAAAACAATAACATGGCTAGTTTCACAGGAAGTTGGAACAATACGGCGATTGTCCTCACTTTCAGCAGAACAGCAGACATCAATCACACGGCGGTGATTGAGAACTTTGCTTCAGACATTTCTAAAATATCTGTAATGATTTTAGGAGAAAGGAGAGTTTGAAGATGGAAAATGGAGATTTATCTTACAGAGAGATGTGTGAGGGAATTTATCTGTTTGACCAGAAACGGGCACGCTCTTTCAGATCTCAGCTTGGTCACGGTACGCTTGGTCGAAGTAGAACTTTTACCTGGTTGACGATAGGTCAGGTCGGCGTGAAGTCCTTCTTTTGACTCTTTCAGCGTCTCCGTTGAGAACAGCTAAAATACTTCGAGAGTCGTGCGAGGTTATCCAAACAGAAGTTATAATTCCCAAAATCGTCTCTGGATTCTGGATTCCAATAGAAGCATCCTGGACGCCTGCGTTAGCATCCAAGAACTCTGAACTCTTTAACTCTCTTCAGAGAGTTAAAGTCTGGAACTCTTCTCCAGGAAAACTTTCAAGCTCTGAAAACTCCATGAGCTGCATCCGAGAGCGCACTTCGGGGTGCATTCGAGAGCACACTCTTCGAGCTTTGAACTGGGAAGTTGCCACATTTAAATGGGTCGACTTCCGGTTCATTTTAGAGCTTTTTGATTGGTCGATGGACCAGAACAGAGGTGTGGTTTGTGATATAAGATGTTATGAAAATTCAAGGATAGAGATTAAGTTTGTTTAAAACAGACAGAAAGATTATTGGAGAAAACCAGACTTCGTGGAGTCAAACTCTCCTGTATCTTCTGTAAAAGTTAAACATGACATTTCTTCTCAGTAAACTTTTTTAGTTGACCGAAACTCGAACTCTAACACACTTACAAATTTGCTCATTGAAGACAGAAAAATCAAGAAATGCCTATTAACCTGATTTCTTCTTTGAATGAGGAATAAAAATCATTACTTACTGTTTATGTAAATAAAAATGAGTAGTTCTCTTCAACCTGTAAACATTGTTTGAACTAACACAATTTGATTATCAAAACATTTGTAAAGTAGTAATGATCATAGAGAATTGTCTTTTCTACTTGATTAATTCAAGAAAGAAAGTCTCAGGATGGGTCAAACTGTATTTCTGGATGCAGATCAATGAAATAACAGTTTCTGTCCCACAAGGTTCTTAAGGTCAAGTGTTTTGACCTTAGGCTTAGTTTGACATCAGGTTAGGTTCACTACAGTCCCCCCTTTGGAAATCATCGCCTGTCCACGGGGATGAATTCCAACCGTGAACTTACACCTTCAAATGTCTTGAGCTTGATGTAATCCAGCAAGGAAGACCAAAGTCAAAAGTAATCCAGCAAGGAAAACAAAGTCAAGGTAATTCCACAATGTTCATGGTAATTCCATTGTGTTGATGATAATTCCATAATGTTGTTGGTAATTCCATCGTAGCAATGCTTTAACCCCTTGGAAACAGAGTCTGTAATCCGTTGGAAAAAGTCATATAATCCACAACGGTAAATCCACAACGATTGGAAGTGTTGATTAATCAGCATACAGAGGGGTACCCTTGGATTGAACTGAAGATGCGGCCACTGGATGAAGAGTGGAGACCAACGTCAGGATTGCAGGTCGCCTCCAGCGAAGGTTGTCTCCAGCGACGTCCAGCCTGTGCCGTTCTGGTTCAATGTGTCATGCAATTATGTGGTTTAAGGTGGGCTTATGAAGGGGATTTTACATAAGGCCTTAAACTATATGCACCTGGTGTGTAAGCTATTATGGTTG
>NC_056505.1:52246925-52250355 GCF_014905685.2 Nematolebias whitei | reverse complement strand
ACATTTGTAAAATATATGCATATATTTGGAGCATTAAAAGAACGAACTGGTTTTGGTTGTCAGCAGCAAACTGGTTGATCCACTCTGAGAAGGTGCTATTTAAGAGACTGAGCTGAAAACAGCACCTCAGACTGAGGAAGTCCCTCGGATGAGAGACGAAATGTTTCTATTTTTTTTTTTTGCTTTGTTTTTATCTCAGGCTGCTGAGAAGGAAAAATAAACAATCCAATTATTAAAAGTCTGATTCAACATTCATCTGTTATCAACATTAATCATCTGTTAGCAAGTTCTATTCTGGGACCACAGCGTTTACCTTCAACAGAGTCATTCTGGTGTCCTGGATTGCACAACAGATGTTTTAAACACTCAATTACATAAGAGTGAAAACTTTCATCAAACACTGCACAATCCAATTCTTTACGCCTACTGCATAAAATATTCCATTCAAAATAATGTCTCATAACTATTCTTGTTCACTGCATCCTAAACAAAATTCTTCTAATTCAATTCAATTAAGACTATGTCTACACTTCAAGACATCACAGAGACCCTTATCACTGTACAAAACGTCTATATGCACCTTTGTTCAAAAGCACAACTTCTTAAACTCACAATGTACTCAACTCTGTTCTCCTTATGCACTCATAGGACCTGTGTGAAATCTCAAGATGTTTAGAGTCATTTCATTTCCCCACTAGAAGTGTTGTTTTCCCATAAATAACCTGCTTGAGGTAGCTCTTAGAAGGGAACAGCTCCTAAACTCTAAACAACATTTTCAATATGTGATAAAGTAATTTAGACTGATTAATTTAACCCAAGCATTTCAATTTGTGTTAAGTTAAGAGTTTCTTTGAGCAGAATAAATTTTTTCTTCATTTTACAAGTGTCAAGGATTCTGTTTATTCCTTATCTTACATTCTGTCGTTTTTAGTTGAATTTAATTGAAATTTATTAACTGATGTTATTGTCAATTCCAAGAAGAAATTTTGGCTAATTTGTTTACAATGTGTCATAAACTTAATTTGACCTGTTTATGATGTTTATTTGTCCTG
Source organism: Nematolebias whitei (assembly GCF_014905685.2). Taxonomy (NCBI): domain Eukaryota; kingdom Metazoa; phylum Chordata; class Actinopteri; order Cyprinodontiformes; family Rivulidae; genus Nematolebias; species Nematolebias whitei. The sequence continues at coordinate 52,249,303 of NC_056505.1, read as the reverse complement.
CTTCCTTCGGCTTTTCCCTTTTCAGAAGTCACCACAACGAATCATCCTCCTTATTTCCTCTCAGGCCTTCGTCAGACCTACGCCTCACTTCCTCCAAGACCACCCCTACTCCATTTCTCTTTCTATCTACACCCTGATAAAACAGCTTGAACCCAGCACCACTGCTGCAAGCCTTGCTGCTCTTCCACTTGATCTCTTTGACACCTCAACCATCTACCTTCCTTCTCTGCATCATGTCAGCAGCTCTCTGTCAGCAGCTATCCACCTTTGCCTGTCTGTTCAGTACGTTTGTTATCAATTTACCTCTGTCCCTCACCCGCTTAGTGAGTGACTGTCTGCCATCTTCCTCTTCCCACACAGCGAGCTGTTCCAACAATACCTCCAGCTGACTCCCTCTGACTCCACCTCTCGGTTAATTACCGCTCCTACACGGGATGTCCCCCTGTGGCCCTCTGGCCTTGAGTTTCAAACCATTGCTTCAGATCAACTGTTCCAGAGGTCACTGCCTCCTCCTTTACCTCTGACACTGATTGAACACACAAATGTTTTTCTGACCTCGCTCTCTTATCCCCGTTTATGTCTGGCCTCTGACAGCTGTGGTCTAATCAGCTGCTGATTATTCTTCCTATTTTAAACGATGTATTACATTTCTCTCCCAACGTTCAGTGACTGAAAATGGCGTTCAGATCTCCTCTACAGTTCCCGTGAATGAACCTTAATAAACTGTGTGGTTTGTTTGCCTCTCAGACTACTGAACTTTTCTGACCTCACCCACGTTTGGTTTTACTAGGTGTTTTCCACACTACCTGTCTGACAGTCTGTCCATCTATCACCTCGTTCCTTCTCACGCGGAATGTATTACAACAGAGTCCGTGTACCTCCCTCTTTTAAGCTGTATTCAGCTTACTTCAACGTTTTTACTTCTACTGACGCATTTCTGCTAATTTCTGAACAATGTGCTCCTTTCAGCTAATGTTTGGAAGATTCAGAAGTTTCTGCTTACATTTCAGATACTATCTAGCTGTTTCATGCCAATATCAGCTAATTCCACCTTTCTTTTTAAATTAATCCAACTTTTACAGCCTAATTCAGAAATCCAAACTCTACCCACTTACTTCTGGTAATTTAAGATTATTTATGCTTGTTTTAGCTATTGGTCTGCTGGTTTTCAGCTAATTGCCTCTTTTTTAGATAATTCCCATATTTTGAGAGCAATTCTACTCATTTCATATTCAAAATTGTTCCCTATCTTTTAGATTGTTCACCATTATGCTCCTAACTCTCTGATATTGATCCTGTAGACTTTCCACAGGAGTCACATGTTTCTCATTTATGAGTTCCACACCTGATGACAACGTTCACACACTCGGGCTTTCAAATCTTTTTCATTTTCATTCACATCCGGCCCCGTTGTGCTAAAACAATTCACAAGTCTGTGTTATGAGTACAGACTTGTCCTTGCCTTATACAACAGCGCCCCCTTTCGGTCAGGATATGGAAGCTCCACTCACCCACAGACACGCACACAGAAAAAAGAGAAAAGTAACCCTTCGTTTCTCCCCCACACACAGACTCAGACATGCTCACTCCCCCCCTTTTTTCTCTTTTTCGCTATTGTTTCGTCTCCCTCAACGCCTCTGGCCTTGAAGCCTTTACACAACATAGGAAAAAACGGCGCAAACAAAACGTTATTACAACGTCCTAACCCTAAAGCGATCCCTGATCACCGGAAATTTGGCAAAACTAACTAAGTCCCAGACTTTCACATTTCCCTTTGAACTAAACTATTAATGGAGCGTAATCTAACAACCAGTCGACAGTTGTAATGGAACGCCCGCCCCACAGCTCCCGAGTCCCTGACTCGGTGTCCGTTTTTCTCGTCAGAAAAACAGATTGTTCGCCACTCCCGCTGAGAATAAGGGAAATGTGTCACACACGTCCGACGCGAACTCCGGCAGGCCTTGCCTTCCTCCGGCACAAGTGAAACTTGTGAAACTAACTAAAACACTACCTAAACGTCAAAGAAAGCGTTCGGCGCTTAAACTCTCTGAATATCGTAACCCACATCGTCAGAATTAACACGAATCACCGGAAGTTAGCTTAAATAAACCATCTTTATTTCCAGAGATGGTACGAACACCAACAGAGGAATTTGAATTTGGTTTGAATTTGGTTTACGGCCGAATAGCCAGTACTCCGGACCTTAAGGTCCAAACAGTTAGCCAGCTTACCTGAAATTATCGGGCCCAGTTCCTCTGTGTGTGCACCGCAAACCACCTCGATCCAATTCAGTCTAGGCTGCGTCTCGCTGCACGTCGGTGGTCACCATTCTGTTGTGGACCGTAGCCACGTCGTGTTCAAGACAGCTGAGACATCGC
>NC_056505.1:52245724-52246825 GCF_014905685.2 Nematolebias whitei | reverse complement strand
TCAAGGCTCTCTTTTCTACCTCCTCCATGTACAGGTTGGCAACAATAGGAGAAACTGGAGACCCCATAGCACACCCATGTTTCTGCCTATAATATTGCTCCCCATATGTGAAGTAGGTTGACTGCAGGCACTGTTTCAAAAGTTGACACAGTTGTTCTGTGGAAAGCGTGGTCCTGCTGCTCAGAGTGGTGTCTGATTTTAATCTTAAACTGACCACCTCTACTGCATCATCAACAAGAATGCACGTAAAGAGTGATGTGACATCAAAAGAGACCATTGTTTCATCAGTCTCCATGATGACATCCCTCACCTTACCCACAAAGTCCATGGTGTTCTGTATGTGGTTTTCTGAGCTGCCAGCTAAAGGGATGAGTACAGACTCCAGATATTTGGAAACATTGTAAATGACAGAGTTAATCATGCTAACAATTGGTCTTAAAGGTACACCTTGTTTGTGGATTTTAGGTAAACCATACAGACTAGGTGTGGCCTCCCCTGGGTACAGTCTGTGGTACAGAATAAGGTCAATAGCCTTGTCCTGCTCCAAATTTTTCAGGCAATCTATTAACTTCTTCTTGTAACCACTTCCTTGATCTCTTTTCAGAGGTTCATAAGTGGTTAAGTCACTAAGGAGTGTCTTAACTTTCTCATGAGAAAGTTATGACACTCCTTAGTGACTTAACCACAAGTTAGGAGTCATCAGGACTCTGTATCACAGAGCAGACAGCATCCCCACTAACTCAGGAGCCAGGCACAAGGAGAAATCCTATACAAGACAGGCTCTAGAGCAATGTGGATATCCTAACTGGGCCTTCCTGAAAGCAGAGAAGAAACCCAAACAGGACTCCAGTCAGCCATCAGGTGAAAAGGAAGAACCCAGACCCAGACCAGTGGTCATTCCATATGTTGAGGGAGTATCAGAGAAACTGAGATGTTTATTTTCTAAACATAACGTCCCAGTGGCTTTTAAACCCCAAAATACATTACGGCAAAGACTGGTTCATCCCAAAGATCCAGTCCTCCGGCACAAACAGAGTAATATTGTGTATGCTGTTGTTGTGGACCGTAGCCACGTCGTGTTCAAGACAGCTGAGACATCGC
>NC_056505.1:52230957-52245714 GCF_014905685.2 Nematolebias whitei | reverse complement strand
ACATTTGTAAAATATATGCATATATTTGGAGCATTAAAAGAACGAACCGTCTCGGTCTGGTCTTCCCCGGAAATGCTCGCTGAGCGTGTGTCATTTCCAGCTTTTATCAAAGCTTGAGAAAGCTAGCTCTTCTGATTGGTTTAGCCCTTCAGTTGCCATGGTTACTGGTCTAGCCCGCCCCCTGAAGGACGTTAGTCTACATTCTACAGATAAAAAGTTTATGGCACACTGAAATCGGTTCTTTGTTTTAGCTCTGTTTCAGTTAAGTTGATTATACCTTAGTGATACCAAATGATCTTGAGTTAAAATTGTTTCTTTCTAGGAATAATTAATAACTATTAATTATTAACTAACTCATGTTTATGTGTTCTTAATTTATCCCTCTGACTTATACTTGTGTTTTAGTTCAGTTGAAGTCACCCCACTTTACTGTGAAGATTAAACCTGTATTCTCTCATCTAAACTGACCCATCATCAAACAATGGTTAAACGATTAAATGCTAATTATTATTAAGAGAGAACCTGAGGGATTTTATTTAGTCAAACTATATTAAGTCTAAATTAAAGAAATGTGTTCTAGCTTTATTTATGTTAATCAGTCTGCTATCTGGCATGATTTGATTGCTTGTAATATATCAAATGTGAACTTGTAAGATTATCATTAGCTAATATAAGATTATATGTAAAGGTAAAATAGTTAGAATTAGTAAACATTTTCTATAAATATAGTTCAACCCTTGAAGAAAGGCACGCACACACTTTGTATAACATGACATTTGAATGCTTGAGAGGAAATATAAAAAAGGTATAAAAATATGAAATCCAACACTGTTCAGTGTCAGGAGGGCTGTGATCAGTCTTACATCGGGGAAACTAAACAGCCACTGGCCAAAAGGATGGCCCAGCACAGAAGATCAACATCATCAGGCCAGGACTCTGTGGTCTACACTCATCTCCAGGCCAGCGGTCACTCTTTCAGGGATGAAGATGTTCACATCCTGGACAGAGAGGAACGATGGTTTGAGAGAGGAGTAAAGGAGGCCATCTTTGTGAAAAGAAATCGTCCATCATTAAACAGGGGTGGAGCCCCCGTGTTCAACTGTCCCCCTCTTACAATGCTGTGATTGCTAGTATCACTCAGCCCTCTGTGAACAGTAAACAGCCATCAGTGTGCTAATGATCCATCCATTGTTAGGCTGATGGTCCTTCTTGAGCATGTGAGCAGCTGGTTTTGGTTGTCAGCAGCAAACTGGTTGATCCACTCTGAGAAGGTGCTATTTAAGAGACTGAGCTGAAAACAGCACCTCAGACTGAGGAAGTCCCTCGGATGAGAGACGAAATGTTTCTATTTTTTTTTTTTGCTTTGTTTTTATTTTTATTTTTTTTTAATGTCCAGAGGACCAGATTGAACTTTTTTGGAATGTTTACTGATCTTTTTTTTTAAGGTACAGACGAGTGAAGGGCCGAGTTCAATCCAAAGAAAAGCTCCAGTGTGAGGACTCTCCTAGACCTGGGTCCAGTCTCAGATCCTAGACCTGGTCCAGTCTTGGATCCTAGACCTGGGTCCAGTCTCGGATCCTAGACCTGGGTCCAGTCTCGGATCCTAGACCTGGGTCCAGTCTCGGATCCTAGACCTGGGTCCAATCTCAGATCCTAGACCTGGGTCCAGTCTCAGATCCTGAGGGGTTGGCTGCTCCAGTCAGGTGGTCCCACATGACGAGAAATCTGTTCCAGTGTGTTTAAAGTCAGAAACTCCACTGGTCTCCATCAGTCCTTGTTGAAGAGTGTTGATGATCTGGTATTTATTCTGTAGCCCACTATGATCAGCTGCATGGAGTCATTTTCATTAAAAGACATCAAATCACCCACAGTTCTCATCTTGTATCACTTTCAACTGTGTTGAATTTCTAATTATAGGCTTTGACTCAGAACTGTGTCAGTCTCCTCCTGGAGGAGGAACATACAGCAACATGCATGTTTTTATGTTTTGTACACGTCAATAAAACACTAAACTGGTAAATTGTCAAAGAACAGTCACTACAGCCAGGTTTTATTGATGTGCAGTAGAATAAATTCCGGTAGATGTGACATTACAATGAAACTATTTCTCAGTACTGGAGATTAAACAGAGGATCTTAATGATTGAAATAAAGAAGGTGAAACTTGGTGCAACTGTTTTATTCAAACTAAAGTTAAGAACACGCACATTTAGGAATGCATGTTTCACAAGTTACCAAATTGTAACTTTTCATCACTAACTTTATTAACAAAGGCAGTCATAGTGGAAAATAAATAATATCAGTGACATTTACTGTAACACGTTAAATACAATGACTGAGCGATAATTACAAATGATTTATTTTGTTAACACTAATTTAAGTATGAAAGTCAGTCATAGGCAAAATAAATAATGTAGTAATGTGAGAAATAATCAGTGATATTTACTGTAGCACAAGTTACATCAGCTAAACTAATCTGTGCTACAGTAAATAACAGCCATCTTTATTGTAGCAAAGATTAGCTTAGCTGATGTAGCATGTAGCTATGAGGGACATCTACGTGTATATTATTGTAACTACTTACTCTGCCAGTCACCAGAACTTATTAACATGAAGAGTTCGGACGTCCTTCACAAATCCATCATTGATTATAAGCATCCATGGATTTAAAGCTGTGAAGCTCCTCCGTTGTAGCACTCCTCGTGTTCATTAATAATTAACGATATCAAAGTAACTTCTTGGTGACAACTTGTCTGTTTCATCGGACATCATTTCTTTCTCCACCTCATAGGGACCACCGCTATTTCATGTCTATATCTTGCTCTTGGTCAAGAGTATCAATATCCTGAGCTCTGGTCTGTCTGTAAGACATTTTCTTCACATGCGCCTCAACAAATGACAGAAAACCCGGTGTTGTGCAACACCTGTCACACGTGTGGGAACTATATATAGCAAATGGTCCATTTTTGCATTTTGTCCACTTTTCAAATGTTTACCGAACTTTCAGTAACTTGAATTTTCACTTCTGGTTCGGAGGTTCATTTCCTGTTGGGACATCAGATTTTTTTTAACTCAATATAATCACTGATTGTTTTTTCAAATTTGTTGTGTTTTGCAAGGAAAATATCACAACAACCACATATTAAATAATATTAATTAAGATGAAAGGGAAAATAATCTGATATTTTCTTGGGGGTGCTATGACTTTTTCCTAGCTCCACCCGGAGCGGCCTATGAGTGTGCCCAGCATTAGACAGGCCCCTACACTCCCTGCTTTGAAATCTCTCCTTAAAACTCACCTGTATTCACTGACCGTCAACACAGTGTGATTTATCCTGATGCATGCTCAATAATCCAGTGTGATCACAGTGTGACAAATCACACACAAATCACACTGTGATTTAATTTACTATTTTATCGTTTCTAATTGTTTTTGTGTGTTTATGATTTTATTGTTTGGGCCTTGGGAAATTACATCTTGTTATTTTTTGACTGCCTTGCCTTTGATCTTATTAAGCACTTTGGTAACAGCTGCTGTTTTAAATGTTCTTTATAAAAACTTGACTTGATGACGTCAGGAGCACCGTTCAGAAAGGCATACCTTCAAAATAAAAGCATGCCATTGTCATCGTCCTGCCTAGATGAGAGCCTATCAAAATTCACTGTGCATTTTTTACTTCTAAGGATAAAAATGACCAAGCACGCTTATAATAAAATATAAATGATATGGTTAGTGATAAAGGTTCTTTTCAAACTTCCAGTACACCGCTAAAACTGGAAGAGAGTTGTTTTATTTTCTTCGCGCAACCGGAAGTACGTTCCTGTAAAACTGCGTTGATGGACGAAGACGAAACTCTGGTGGACTTGTTTTCATCAACCAGGAAGTTGAGTCGACGAGGAAGCGTAGCAGCGTTAAACTTTGACGTTTTGAAGCAGTTTTCAGTCAAAGTTTAAGAACGTGTTTCCAACAAGATGGAGTATGATCCGGTAGGTCTGAAGCTTTGTCTTGATCCACGGTTTGTGCTGACATGCTCCTGTTTTTACTGCTTTACAGCTGTTTGTGTTGCGTTTGTGTATAATTTATTGTGTTTTCATTTGATGTGGTTGTATATGGTCGTGTAGTGTGGGTCTTAGTTAAAACACGAGTCGTGGAGGTTCAGTGAGAGCAACAAGGAGGAGGAAAGGTTGAAGGCTCAGGTGACACATGTCAAGAACAAGTCCATTACAAACATCACATTCATTATTACTTACCATTAGGAGCTGATGATCAAAACTTCACATGCTCCTCAGAACAAAAGTCTGGAGTCGAACTCCAAACTAAATAAATTCAGATTTATCAGATCACATCAGAACTGTGTGTTTTTAACTTTACTCAAGTACTTTGTACTTGGCTTTGACATGCTCCCATATCTTGTGCTGTACACAGTTCACGTTTTTCATCTCTGGAGACTTGTGCAGAACTTTGAAACAATTCTTCATCATGTCCTTGTCCTGGTGCTTCATGTTCAGTGTGGTCAGAACTTCCAGACACTTGTGTCTCGGCCAGTGGTGCTCCAGATGTTTGCTGCTGTTCTATTTCGTATAGGCTTCGCCCTTTAAGGCTGTCGCTGGTGAGTTTAACCCGTCATGCAAAGCATTGAACTGAAAAATTTAGTCCACGCCCACCTGTTGTGTGGGCCCCACCCGGTCCGTATAAATTACGTTAAGAGCGGGTAATCGGCTCCCATTTTTCTTCAGCAAGCTAATAGCACTGTCAGAAGAACGAAGAAGGGAAGTTGTCCAGCTTGACCAGCTCAACCTTTGTTAAGGCTGCCTGTGGTCCCACCACGCCAACCTCCTGCCATCCCTGTGAGTTCTCCTCCCGGAGAAGAAGCAGACGAGCAGCCTTGTTTCAAGGTAAGCACCGAGGAATATTTCTCAGTGGCTGGTCGCTACACGCTGGACGCACCATCTTTTATTTTTCCTTTTATCGCCGACTCTCAGAGCGAATCGAATGGTTCCTCCAGGACAGGCGACGTCAGCAGCAGCCCCCGCTGCTCACTCCCTCCTGGAGAGCGTAGTTTCGGAACGAGGGGGGCTGAGCGAATGCTCACCCTCCCCGGACCTTTTTTGCATCGGCGACCACACCGCTCCCAGCCGTCGGTGCCCTCCTCTGGAGCTGCCCGGCATAATCCAGGAGGCGGCTGACATGAAGGGACTCTTTTCCGTCCCTCTCCTCCCCCCGCCCAGATCGGATGATCTAGCGGGAAGGTTTCTGGGCTCCACCCCGGCTCGCCGTTCTGATCCCATCTGGCCTCGTTTCCCCAGTAGTGACGTCCTACTGGAACAAGGCTCAGCCGGACCTGGTAGACTGAGAGCACCGGTTTCCGGTTTTCCACATCCGTGCCCATCACTAGAGTGGAAGAGTTTTTACAGAACGGAAATTCCCTCTGTCCCCCCCCCCCCCCCCCCCCCCGAGCCAAGCTTGGCGGAGGCAAAGATGTCCAGGTTGGACTAGCGTCCTGTGCCTCCGGGTAGGCATGACCAGATGGTGATGTCACTCTCCAACCGAGCTCACCAGCATGCGTTCCAGGCGGCCGCAGCGAACAATACGTTGCGCCGCTGATGTACAGCATCTCAGTAGCCGGAGGAACAGACCTGCCTGATGAGACGAGGAGCTCCTTCTGCAGGCGTCTGACGTCACCCTCAACCTGTGCGTGTCATCTGCTGTCTGCCTTGTCTCGCATCGCAGCCTGGATGACAATGGTTCAGAGGTCCACCTGGCTTGTCACTCCCCCTCCCTGTCGGAGAAGCTGTAATGGACTCGCTGGAAGGCCCCATCACGTCGGACGTGCTGTTCGGAGCCAATTTTTCAAACCGGAGGAGGTGTTGGAGACTGTGCGCCATCTGATTAAGTCCCCCCCCCCCCCCCCGTGCCCGCTGGAGAGAGTGCCGTGGCCGAAACAGTAGAGACGCACCTCAGCTGCAGCAGCGATTTCTCGCTCCGCTCCGCCTCCAGCCCCTCCCGTCAGAGTACAGCCCTCCTCATTCCAACAAGCTGCAAGGCTCACGGGGGAGAAGTTTTAAAATGATTCATTGCGGAGGATGTGTGTGCATGATGGTCTGAGTTTTTGGAATAAAACGTAAACATCATTCAGGAATTAAAGTGTCTGTTTTTCAGCCTGACTGTCAGTTCGTATGATCTCACAGCGGCTTTTTCCTTACACATCCTCCACACACAAGCGGGCCAGTGTACTCCAACAGGGTTTAAATCACCGCAGCCTGAGAAAACAGACAAAATGCGCGTGTGAGCGACACAGCAGTCAAAGTGAATGTTTTCAGCAGACCGAGTCCAGTGGGAAACCTCGCTCTCAGCCCAAGCTGTGCGCTTTCTCCCTCGACGCACGCCAGCTCACATCAGCACGGATGTGAGCCTGCAGCCTGTGCACAGCACCTGCGGCAGTCCTACACCTACAAGGTTCCACATGCTCGGGGGTGTGCACCTTTCCTTCAGCGCACGCCAGCTCACATCAGCACGGATGTGAGCCTGCAGCCTGAGCGCAGCACCCGCGGCAGTCCTACACCTACAATGTTCCACATGCTCGGGGGTGCGCACCTTTCCTTCAGCGCACGCCAGCTCACATCTGCACGGATGTGAGCCTGCAGCCTGAGTGCAGCACCCGCGGCAGTCCTACACCTACAAGGTTCCGCATGCTCGGGAGCGCGCACCTTTCCTTTAGCGCACGCCAGCTCACATCAGCATGGATGTGAGCCTGCAGCCTGAGCGCAGCACCCGCAGCAGTCCTACACCTACAAGGTTCCGCATGCTCGGGGGCGCGCACCTTTCCTTCAGCGCACGCCAGCTCACATCAGCACGGATGTGAGCCTGCAGCCTGAGCGCAGCACCCGCGGCAGTCCTACACCTACAAGGTTCCTCATGCTCGGGGGTGCGCACCTTTCCTTCAGCACACGCAAGCTCACATCAGCACGGATGTGAGCCTACAGCCTGAGCGCAGCACAGAAGCGCCACGTCCCGCGGCATCAGCAGTCCTCACCTACACGGTTCCGCATGCTCAGGGGCGTGCACATTTTTCCCTCGGCGCACGCCAGCTCACATCAGCACGGATGTGAGCCCTCAGCCTGAGTGAGGCACACATGACGGCAGTGATTGGCGTCCGTAAATAATGTGACGCAACATAAACTCGTGCCCGCTTCCCGAACGTTACGCGGAGTGGCAATGAGCGTGCGTTCCAGATAGATGGATGAACCATTATCAGCAGGGGATTCACGCTGCAGTACAGCTCAAACCCCCCGTTCGGAGGAACTCTAGAGACGTTTTCTGTCATCTCTAGAACAGATCTCATCCCCTCTCGCAGAAGCTCAGGAAATTCTGATTAAAAATGTAATTTCCAGGGTCCCAGAAGGAGAGAAAAACCCAGGGTTCTTTTCTCGTCACTTCCTGGTCCCAAATGGATTAGAAAGATGAGATTTATCTTAGATTTGTCAATTTTGAACTGTGAGACAACATTTCCATTTAAAATGCGTCGAGCCGCTCTGCAGCCACCACATAGATCAGGGAGGAGAATTCTGCTTTATCTGGACACCTGTTGATGCTGACCCACTTTTCCAGACAGGTGGCAGCAGTGCAACTCACGTGAAACCGGCAGAGTGATAACAGCTGTTTTCCGTCAGCAGACCTACGTCACACATGTCAGACTTCAAAGAGGCACATACATTTCTTGAGCTGTGGGGGCGCTGTGGCCACCCCACACAGCAGCTCGTATAAATATTTTTGGAGTGTCGCACGGTTTTGGAACGTGATTCAACACTTTGCCTCTGTGCTGCGGAATCATCATGTTTTGATTCACACAGTCAGCAAGTGACTGTTCCATACATAACCGGCGGGGGGTGCGCGCGCTCACCCCAAATGTTCCACATTGTGAGACAGTTGCTGTGTTGGGCACACCAAAATCTGCTCTCCATGAGAGCAGTGTACATCCCCGGTGTTCTGAACAAAGGGGCATATGTGATGTCCAGGGATGGTCCGCGTCACGGGGACCGGACCCCCCATCCAGAGCTGATGGCTCAGACGCGGCAGAAATTTAGCAAGCGGCTGTGGTCCGGTTTGAAACACGAGAGAACGCTCATTGTCAACTATGGTTCTCACTGAGCCCACGGGATGAACCACCGCTAGAGATGTATGCGTTTGCTCACAGCCTGTGGCCCAAAATGCTTCTTTACTCATTTCCTCACTTCCTCTGATATCACGGTTTCTGAACCGAGTTCAGGAGGAGGGACTTACAGCTCTCCTGGTGGCTCCCGAGCGCGTGAACGCATGAACGCACCATTGTTCCCAGTTCTACGACACCTGTTATCGGGGCGCCCGTGGAAACTGCCATGGAGGGAGAACGCTCTCCTCCAGGCGGGAGGAGCGATCAGGAATTACCCAGAAATAGGCCAGCACCTTTGGGTCTGACCATGGAGCGGATCCACTTAGAGAGGATGGGTCTCGCTCAAGGTGTCGTGAGTATGATCCAGGATTCACGTGCTGCATCTACCACAGTGCTGTACACATCAAAGTGGACATCTTTTCAGCGCTGCTGTACGGAGAAAGGTGTAGAGGCCACCTCATGTCTACTAGGTGGCATGCTGTCCATTCTGTAGCAGCTGATGGACAGAAATCTGGCATTCAGCACGATTAAAACGTACACAGCAGCCATCTCTTCTTCTCACAAAGGTTTTCGGGGACAGAACAGTTTTTAATCTTCCGCTGATGAAGCATTTTTTTAAAAGGTGCACAGAGACGCAGGCCTGTTTCACGCCCACTTGCTCCACAGTGGGATTTAACGCTGGTCCTGCGGGCCCTGATCAAAGCTCCATTCGAGCCACTGAATCAGGTTCCAATTAAATTCTTGTCTCTTAAAACAGCCCTGCTGCTGGCTTTAACATCCGCTAAGAGGGTGAGTGATTTATCTGCCCTCTCTGTCGCTCCGTCATGTCTCAGAATTCAGGCTGACGGTAGCTCAGCTGATCTGAGACCTAACCCAGCGTTCATGCCTAAAACATCATGAGCTCATTTAAATCAAGAGCAATATTGTTGGAGGGTTTTTTCCCTCCCCCCCACAAATCAGAAGAAGAAGCATCTTTCTATCTTCTCTGTCCTGTGCGAGCGTTGTTGTGCTACATAGCACGCACAGCGGCAATTCGTCGAACTCAACGTTTGTTTGTGCATTATAGAGATGCATCTGCAGGTCGCCCGTTATCCACCCAGCGTCTGTCACACTGGCTGTGTGAGGCCATTTCTGAAGCCTACAGAGCATCAGATTTAGAGCCTCCTGACAACCTCAGGGCACACTCGACCAGGGGTATCGCATCTTCGACTGCTTTGAATAATGGTATGACAATGCAGGATATTTGCACTGTGGCCGCGTGGTCAACACCCTGCTCATTTATTCGCTTTTATCTACGTGATGTGACGGCTCGTTCCATGACACATTCTGTCCTTAGTGTTTTAACAGAATGAATATTGTTGTTTCATGGAACCTGGTTTAAACTCACATCTGACTGCATGCATTTACAGTGTGAGATGTTATCAGTCACAAGTTGTGACTGATGTTCTGGTTCTATTGTCACTAATCAGTTCATGACTGTTGTTACCAATCAGTTCATTTGATTAATAATCATTTCACTTGTTCTTATTAATCTGTTCATATTGATCAGCCGTGAATCTGTTTGGTTCACGGCCTTTTTTCAGCATCTTCCTATCCTCGTTGAAAGCTTTCCGATGGATGCTCATGCACTCAGAAGGCATAACTACACAGCACGCGTCTGTGCATGGTACGCATAATTACGCAACGTGTAATTACTTACATGGGGAGCTGAGTGACAAGACGTTTTTGGGCAAGCTGCTGCTTCGTATGGTGTTCAAATGGATCCAGTGAAGCGAGGACTACATTTGCTTCGCCCTTAACCCACTAAGCGACGGCTCTTAAAGGGCGAAGCCTATACGAAATAGAACGTTGGTTACATACTGTAACCCCAGATTCTATGAGTATAGGCATAGCCCTTTAAGCGTCGGGCCTCACTGGCTCCTAAATGGTTGAAGAAAAAGCTATTTGGTAGCCGATTACCCGCTCTTAACATAATTTATACGGACCATGTGGGGCCCACACAACAGGTGGGCGTGGACTAAATGTTTTCAGTGCGATGCTTTGCATGACGGGATAAAACCCACTAAGCGACAGCTCTTAAAGGGCTACGCCTATACTCATAGAATCTGGGGTTACAGTACGTAACCAATGTTTCTGGCTTGCTGACAGTTGGAGCATGCTTCAGTGCTTGTGGTTCCATCACAGGTAGGATGTGGCGTCGATCACGTCTGAATTCCTTGGCTTCGCTCTCAGCCACGTATGATGTTGGTTCACCACACCTTGTCTTCACCACCCATGGTTTGTCATGTCCTTTTCGTGTTTGGAGTCGTACAACTTGATTTGCTTTCAGCAGAGAAAGTGTTTGTCATAGCTGTGTTGTTGTGCTTTATGGTTCTTTGTAAGCTGGTTTAATATTAGTTGTCACCTCAGCTGCTGGCTTTAGCTTCTGTTTGCAGGTGGGCATGCTTGTTTGTGTTCTCCTGGAAATAATCTTTGTACAGGGGAACCCAGAATGCTGTCTCAGGGAACTTTTCTCATGTTCAGAAGGTTCACATCAAACTCTGATCTATCTCTCAGTTGTTTCTAAGAGTCTTCTTGCACTTCTTACAGCTCGCTCACTCAGGACAGACTGCAGGTACTCCGGACTGCTTGTTGTGTGTTGGAAGTCTTATAATTTAGCAAAATCATGGAAAGCCTGACTTGAATATTGAGTCCCATTGTCTGAGCACAGTATCTGTGGAATGCCATGGACGGAGACATGTCGCTTACGCTTCTGTATTACACCGGATGAAGATAAGTTGGTACGCTGATCAATTTCAAACCATCCAGAGTATGAATCCACAAGCATGAGCTAGTGATAGTTGTTCCATTCAAAGATGTTTGAAGCAATGATGGAGTAGGGTAGACCTGGAACAGTCTGCAGTTCAATGGCTCTCTCTGCTGGTTGGGCTTCAAGCTGTTGCAGACACTGCATGTTTTAACAGCAGTCTCAATATCTTCTTTCAAAGATGTCCAGGACACACTCCTTGCCCATCGTTTCATGGACTCTACACCTGGATGTTCTGTGTGAAGGCTTTTTACATACTCAGTCTGCAGAGAGGAGGGAATTACAGCTCTGTTTCCTCTCATACCATCAGCAATTCTGAGTTCATCACGAAAGCCAAAAATTGTTCTCACCTCGAAGGACACTTTGCACATCTGCTTTGGTCATCCATGAGTGATGAAACGAGCCAACATCTGAAGGGTCCTACCTGCAGCTGTACTTTGCCACAGTTCTTTGGGTTGCTCTGGAGATATGATCTGAACTGTCATCACCTCAGATTCATGTTTTTCTTCTTCTGCAGGGACCTCGTCCTGCTTTGCAGCACATGACAGGGTGTCAGCCAAGCAGAGATCCGTTTTGTAGATTAGCGTTGGGTTAAATTTCTGCAGCTGTAACACCATGCGCTGCAGGCGGGCTGGGACTGAGTGAAAAGGTTTGTTGTGGATTGAGACCAAAGGCTGGTGGTCACTTTCAATCACAACTGGCTTGCATAGATCTAGTCCTAAAACTTGTACCAGCCAAGACCACAGCTACCAGTTCTTTCTCTGTGCGTATCTTCATTCAGTTTGGGTCAGTGTGCGTGACGCACAGACCACTGGTTCACTATCTTGGAGACAGGCTGCTCCCAGGCCATGCTGGGATGCATCACAGGTTAGAGTCACTGGTTTACTCCCATCATAGTAGTGAAGAACTGGTGGACTTGTCACACCATCTTGTCAAAAGCTTCTTGCTGATGCTGCATCCAGCACCAAGCGCTGTCTTTATGCAGCAGCTGACATGGTGGTGCTGACAGCTCACTCAGGTTTGGAATCAATTTTCTCAAATAGTTCATCATTCCTAAGAAACGTTGAAGAGCTGCTCTATCTTCTGGAGGTGCCATTTCTTTTGTTGCTGTTATTTTTGTTGGGTCTGCTTTCAGACCTGCATTTGTGAACAGATGTCCCACATAACTCACCTCCTTGAGTCTGAACTTGCTTTTTTTTAAATTTAGTCTGAGTTTCACCTTTCTTGCTGTATCCAGCACTTTTTTCAGGTTCTTGTCATGTTCCTCTGCTCTTCTGCTGCCAACGATGATGTCATCCACAATTATTGCACATGGATATCCTGCAAAAATTTGTTCCATGGCTCTTTGAAAAACTTCAGATGCCGTACTGATGCTAAAGGGCATTCGCAGGAACGTCAACTTTCCAAAAGAAGTTGTAAATGTTATGAGGAGGGAAGAGGCCTTATCTAGTTTGATTTGCCAGAAGGAACTTTTAGCATCAAGGACGGAAAAGACTGTGGCTCCTGACATTTTTTCAGCAACCTCCTCTACTGTTCTCGTGGGATGATGTGGTCGCATTGGAGCCTTGTTTAACTTCTTTGGATCTATGCAGATTCGGACATCATCAGTCTCTTTTTTTGTGAGTAGCAACCATGTTGGAAACTCATTCAGTTGGTGCACTAACTGCTTTAATAACTCAAAGAACCTGCATCCTCGAGTTTCTATTTTACTTTTTTCTACCGACATGGAGCATTGATAGTAGGTGTTACAGTAGGAGTCATCTTCATTGAGTATGTGACGGGTAAATCACCAACTTCATCTCTGAACAGATCTGAATATTCCACAAACATGGCGTGCGCAAAATCAATCTGTCAGTCTGGTGCACATCTTTGCTGAAAGTGACCAGGTTCATCTTTAGGCAGTGATCCAAGCCCAAAATGGACTGCACATTTTCATTTATGACTTGAAAATCCAAGATATGATTGTTGATCCAGATTACATAGCAGAGTTATTACTCCTGTGGGTTTAATGAGAGAACCACCAAAAGCTACAAGTTTGATCTGCTTTTGCGGTTTAGATATTTTTTCAGTTTTTTTCGTGGCACTGTAGGTGTCAAAAGACATTACATTGCATTTTGCCCCGTGTCCACTTTGAGTTCAAGAGATTTGTCATTTATTTTCACTGTGCAATAACCTGCCTTGTTTAGTGTGTGTTCACATTGCACAGAGTTTATGTCACTGTCCTCATGTAATGAGAAACCTTCGATGCTGAATGTTTCATCATCTGTTTCTACTGTGACACTGTTTATCTGCCTGCGGAATTTCCTTGGTTTGGCAGACCTGCATTGTTTTTTGAAATTATTATATTTTCTGCAGCAATGACTAAGGGTGTAACGGTACGCTAAAATCACATTTCGGTTCGGTTCATTTTCGGTACAAAAAAAGACAAAAGGAAGACTTACAAAATGTTTATTTTGAAAATATACAAAGTAAACAATACGTTTGTATAAAAATAAATAAAGCAACCCATTTGGATGATATTTTAAATAAACGGCACTCTTTACAATAAATAAACTATACTAATAATAATAAGCAACAATAAGCACCAACAGACTGTTTACAATCCAACTAATCAAGTTTTAAGTTTTTGACCAAAAAGACCAACTTGTCCACATTTTCTACCAGAAGCTCAGATCTAGTTGCAGTGAATCTCTCCAGCGGTGGAGAAAACCTCTCACTAACAACAGTAGCAGGAATAAAGAGGTAGAGCTTTGATAATTTTGCAGTGTGGCTGTATTTGGCCTCATTACTCACAACCTCTTGGACCTGCTCCCACTGGTGGGACAGGTCCCTAGAAAAGTTCAGAGTTCACTCATCACAGACTTCTTAGCTGGAGGTGATCTCTGGTGGATTTCCCTGAAGAGGAAGAAGACTCAGCTGTTATATCTGTCCCAGACTGAAAATAAAACACAAATGGGTAAAAAAAAAAAAAAGAGTTGATAAGATTATAATCCATCCATTATCTTTACCCGCTTATTCCATTTTGGGTCACGGGGTTCGCTGGTGCCCATGTCCAGCAATCACAGTGTGAGGGGCGGGGGACACCCTGGACGGTTCGCAAGTCCATCACAGGGACACATAGAGACAAACGAGACAAACAACCATTCACTCTCTCACTCACACCTAGGGACAATTTTAGAGTTACCAATCAGCCTAACATACATGTTTTTGGTCTGTGGGAGGAAACCGGAGCACCCGGAGAAAACCCACGCATGCACGGGGAGAACATGCAAACTCCACGCAGAAAGGCCCCTGGACCGGGGTTTGAACGAAGGACCTGCTCGCTGAGAGGCAGCAGCTCTACCAGTTGCACCACCGTGCTGCCCACATAAGATTATAATTTTAAATAAAAAATTGTTAAATAGATAAGTATAAAATAACAATACCTCTTCTTGAACGGTCATTATTTTTGTTAAGTAGTGGTTGAATCTCTTGTTCATCATCATCAGGGCAGGACTTTAATCTGGTCCAGTCACTGGG
Organism: Nematolebias whitei; assembly: GCF_014905685.2. Lineage (NCBI taxonomy): Eukaryota > Metazoa > Chordata > Actinopteri > Cyprinodontiformes > Rivulidae > Nematolebias > Nematolebias whitei. The sequence goes on along the minus strand of NC_056505.1, from coordinate 52,231,240 downwards.
GTGTCATGTCATCTGCTGGTGTTGGTCCACTGTGTTTTATCAAGGGCAGGGTCAATGCAGCTATCAGGAGATTTTGGAGCACTTCATGATTCCATCTGCTGAAAAGCTTTATGGAGATGAAGATTTCATTTTTCAGCACGACCTGTCACCTGCTCACAGTGCCAAAACCACTGGTAACTGGTTTACTGACCATGGTATTACTGTGCTCAATTGGCCTGCCAACTCTCCTGACCTGAACCCCATAGAGAACCTGTGGGATATTGTGAAGAGAAAGTTGAGAGAC
>NC_056505.1:52229025-52230857 GCF_014905685.2 Nematolebias whitei | reverse complement strand
GGAGACCCCATAGCACACCCATGTTTCTGCCTATAATATTGCTCCCCATATGTGAAGTAGGTTGACTGCAGGCACAGTTTCAAGAGTTGACACAGTTGTTCTGTAGAAAGTGTGGTCCTGCTGCTCAGAGTGGTGTCTGATTTTAATTTTAAACTGACCACCTCTACTGCATCATCAACAGGAATGCACGTAAAGAGTGATGTGACATCAAAAGAGACCATTGTTTCATCAGTCTCCATGATGACATCCCTCACCTTATCCACAAAGTCCATGGTGTTCTGTATGTGGTGTTCTGAGCTGCCAACTAAAGGGATGAGTACAGACGCCAGATATTTGGAAACATTGTAAGTGACAGAGTTAATCATACTAACAATTGGTCTTAAAGGTACACCTTGTTTGTGGATTTTAGGTAAACCATACAGACTAGGTGTGGCCTCCCCTGGGTACAGTCTGTGGTACAGAAAACGGTCAATAGCCTTGTCCTGCTCCAAAATTTTCAGGCAATCTATTAACTTTTTCTTGTAACCACTTCCTGGATCTCTTTTCAGAAGTTCATAAGTGTTTAAGTCACTAAGGAGTGTCATAACTTTCTCATGATAGTCTTTCTGGTTCAAAATCACTGTGCACCTTCCTTTGTCTGCTGGGAGAATGATGATGTTTTTGTCCTTTCTAAGAGTGGTGAGTGCATCCCTCTCCTCTCAACTGATGTTGGAAGGTGGTGGTTTGGCATTGCTGAGGCAGGCTGAAACTTTGATTCTGAGCTGTTCTGCTTCAGCCTCTTTAATTTTGTTGTTGCGGATGGCTGACTCAGTAGCTGTGATCATCTCCACCAGAGGAATTCTACTTGGTGCAACCGCAAAGTTCAGTCCCCTGGCGAGAATCTCTGTCTCTGGCTGGGTGAGCTGTCTGTCAGATAAATTCTTCACCCACTTTTCTGTCTCCCTGGCATGTAATTGACTACTGGAGTGTTGTCCTACACTGAATGTGTCAAGTGCCAGTGAATGTGCCAGTAGTCAATTTCTTTGTTGATTTGCTTTGTTTTGTTTTTTTGAATGTCCAGAGGACCAGATTTAATTTTTTTAGATTTTTCTACCTGGATTATTGAGCATGCATCAGGATAAAAACAGGAACATCTGCATTGGTCCCTGCCAGGAGTCCAACAGATTCTTAAAGCCACTTAGAGAGGTCAAGGTCGAGAGCTTCGGATCTTTTTGTAAGATATTCTAGGAAACAGGAGCGGAGTAAATCAACATATTTAACACTTGAAAAAATTTGTACACAAATTTGGTTGGTCGTTTAATTAGTCTAGTTCTACTTCATATTAAAAAAATGCCCGACATTATTATTTTTTTAATCTGAGGTAAATTTTACAAACAAGCATTCATTTGGTAAGCTTTACACTATTATTATGTTATTAGTTTTATGCCAACCACCCAAGATCAGCAATCTTTTGTATCAATTCAGCTCTCAAAAAAATTCAGTCTCCTCACAAGCAACCTGACATCTACATGTCTCTTCTGCGTATTCTTCGTGATAGACATACATATGTACATGCCGCATTGAGCGCCGAATACTACGTTGATGCCATTTTGAATGTGGCAAAATTATTATTACTTATTTACAATATATATACATATATACATATACATATATATACATACATATATATACATACATATATACATATATATATACATATATACATATATATATACATATATACTTATATACATATATACATATATATACATATATATATACATATATACATATATACATATACATATATATATATATACATATACATATATATATATATACATATACACATA